>NW_009630433.1:82223-96132 GCF_000690535.1 Cariama cristata
ACAGACTCATATTACCAGATGTGGGAGTGCTCTGGAAGCTATCTGAAAACAGAAAATTGCTCTGACAAAGTCAGACCACTCACTGATCCCACCATAAGACAACAGGTCTGACTGATGCACTCGCTTCAAGAGAAATCTCAGTGCCGCACCTAACTGCACCAGCAGCTGCAGTTTTGAGAGCCCTCAGCTCAAAGAAACTCTCCAAGGAGCCTTGCTCTCAGCCACTTGTACACAGACTTGCGAGGAAAAGAAACCACAGCTAGACAGTGGAAGGTGGTGGCAAATAGCAAGACACACCACAAAAAGCCTCACAAGACTACACCCCCAAAGCAGGGTTAACATTATTCATGTTCATATTAATCTGTCTGAAATGGATCCCATTTAAAACCTCAGCAACCTTTTCTAAAAAACTGCTTGGGGGAAAACTATGAAGAATGCAAGTCTCTCTCAGCCCATGGCAACAAGCCCAATGGCACTAGGCAGCAAAAGAAAGTGTGCAGATTACTCAGTAGAGCCTGTTGTTTATGAAGAACAGATCACAGCAGGTTAAGTGCAGCATGGAAAGGGAATGGCATTTATGCAAAATACAGCATAACAGCAAAAAGTAGAGAGCAAATCTTGAGAACAGAAACTGATTTTAGTCATGTCCAATTCTGCACAACAGTAGGTGACCTCAGTTTTATACAATTAATCAAGTTACTCATATCAAACAAACATTCTTATGTTGTGAATAACTCAAATTTTATCTGTGTGCTTATATTACTGTGGGCTAAGTGCAGAGAGCTTTTGTTACAGGAAGTAATATTCCCCACACAGACTGAAATATAAAGAAATAGCAATTCCAGAGCAATTCATCAGGTCTGCTCCCATTTACAGTCATCCCATCATGCCTGCAATGCCACCACCTGTTCCATGCTGCACATCCATGCCACATTTTTTGATGTGTAATCAGTGCTAAAAAGGGATTTTATAAGATCTTCACAATACACAAACTCCCAGAGTAAGGGAAGCAGCACACATGGTGCGTAGAAACAGTTATGAAAACCAGTGAATTGACAGGTGCCTGCACCTCTTCATGCAGCACACAAAACCCATTATAACTAGCCATGCCTAGGAAAACTGGCCATCCAAGCAATAGAATTGGTGGCAACACTTCTTTTCGGTCTAGATTTTACAGACGATGAAAAAAAGACAGGATGTCTCACTAACATAGGGTTTAAATGCAATCCAAACCAAGGTCTTTGCCTTCAGGCCCTCTTCTCTTTCACCCTTGTTACCACATCTAACTGTTGGGTGTCGGAGCCAGTTGCCCCACAGGGAAGCGGCAAGAGATAAGGTCAGCATGGCCTCCCCTCCACAGCCACTGCCCCATGCGGCACATGCTGCTGGTCACAGAACAGCAGAGTAGCCAGGTTCTCTTCGCCACCCTACAGCCCCATCCAATTTGGGGTGGATCCAGCTCCAAATTCACATAGGTTTGTACTGCACACAATTCCAGAAGCTGGAAAGGGCAGACTTGAGCTGCTTTCAGAGGAACATCCTCACTTAGTGCTGCTTTCAGTGTATACCCATAGTGATTGCAATTTAATTTCTAAACCAGAGTATTATGACAAACCATACAAGCAACAGTTCAATCTAGTTAAGACCAAGCAGATTGTGAACATACAGTTACCACTACCAAATGCAGCTCCCAAATGTGCACTGTTTGTATTTTTCACTCCCGCAAAACTTTCAAGAATTTCCAACAATTAGACAAAAAAACAGATCATTTGAAGTCTGATGGCAGGGATGATGATGTGGGCCTGAACACTGACTATGTACGCATCTACAAATAAAAGGCTCAGCTCAATACCTGAAAGCAAGTCATCCACATCTTGAGTGCGTGCCATAACAATTAAGACATTTGATATTCTAAATACATGCGTGTATCTTTGTATCCCCTCAGATTAGAGGATAGATTTTCTTTCACCTAAAATATTCCTCCAAAAACAGTTATATGGAAGGGGGGAAGTTACTGAAAAAAATTCCCTAGCCAACTCCACATACAGGGTATACCCTGAAGCATATATCTTGTTGGGATGGGGATTCAAGGTTGAAGAGCATGGTGGGTATTTCTCCTAGAAACTTCATTGAGAGATGCTGTTCTGTTGTGGACTCCCAGCTGAGATTTTGGAGTTTGGATATTCTCAGGATACTGAACCAGAACAAACTAATAACAGTTCACAGCTGACTTCAGCAAGGCCTCAAGCACTTCAAGAACTGGCTGACAGCTTCCCTGCAGAGCAGAAGCCAGGGGTGCCAATTCTCTGCACAAGAGATGCAGTACCCAAATCACCTCCACAAGGTGAGATCTATTTGTGAGTTGCTGGAAGGAAGAACTGTTTAGACTGTTCACCAAAATTCTAACTTTTATACATCCTTTTAAAATCAAAGTTTAATTAATTTGGATCAGAAGCTAAAGGAAGTATTTGTTTCAAATGCAGGTTGAAACCAGTTAGTTTCCTCGGACATTGTTTTTCATTCACATCTTATGCAGGGACAATGACCTTAAATGTTGCAATACAAATGATGAAGCTGGTTCATGAGGTATGCAGAATGTGGGGTATTTTTACAATCCAAGGAATGATATGAATTCCAGTTATCTCCAGCTACAAAGGGATCAGAGGCTCCCTTCATCACGCCAGGTAAAACAAAAGCATTTCAGTGTTCACAGATAGGACTGAACGGAGGAAGAATGTGAAATATCACTTGGCTGCCAGCTGAAAGCACACGATTTTTGTAAGCAGTTTCATGCTGCTCCTCCACTGGCAACCCACGCTGGCCAGAGAATGTGCAGGAAAGAGGTCCAGCAGCTGCTCTGCAATCCAGACACCAGTACCAACCTTCCAAATAAACCTCTCTGAAACAAAGCTTTATCAGCTGCACTCTCAGTCCAGTTTATTAGGATAAAAATTTCACCTGCATCCCCCACTTTACTGTTCAAGAGGTTGATGGACAGGTGACAGACATTGGAAAGTCAGCTTTCCTTTCCCCTTTTTACTTGAACTATAAAGTTTAACATGGAACACTTAGTTGGCCCACTATGCTAGGTTTTATAAGTGTTCCTCTCCAGTGCCAACATAACCTGAGCAGCTCTACACAAACTCAAATTTCAACAATTGAGACCACAGTTAGACTGCAAGAACCTGCAGCCACCTTCCCTCTTACCCCCACCTTCCCAAGATGGTCCCCACTGTACACAAACATGATGCTGCTCCAAAGTATGCAAAGTTGGCAGGATGGATAAAACTTTTCCCACTTCACCATTAACAAACAAAAACACTCCCACACACCAGATAATGGGAGGGTAAGGCTGAGAGGGGGAATAAAAATTTTTGGTGGGTTATCACAAAAAAAATAATCTTTCCTCTTCCCCCAGGCATCATAAAGTGTTTGAACCAACCCCAAAGCTTTTTGTCTTTCTCATCTTTTGGAAGCCAATATTGATTATATTTTGGAATCTTTTTTTACCTTCAAAAGGCTTTGCGAGCAGTAACTAATGAATGCTAAAATTTCTGAGGCACAAGATCTCTAGAGCAGTGCTAGATATAGGGAAGCTATGGCAAAAAAAAGTTGTGCGATTTACCTAAGTTCACAAAGCAGAGGTCACCAGGGTTGCAGGATTTTGGCTTTTGAGATGCATGCCAAACTGAGCAGACAGTATACCCCTCCCACCTGTTAGGGAACTGCACATGAGCCATTTTAAACACTCAGTTCAGTTAGCACTGGGACATTACTCAATATGCTAGTGGTAACAGAACAAAGTACCACTCTTCATTTCTACCCTGCCTCGGCAAACTACTTTTCCTCTCAAAATCTCCCTCATGAGGGTTTCTTTTTGCCATAACTACTTCAACTTCTCTGGAATTCTGTAGGACCTCTCCCAGTCCAACTATTTCTGAAGGATGCTCAGTGACCAGGACTGGCTATTCATTTTTCACAGATATTAAAGGCCAACAAATAATAGGTCTCCTCTGCTACCCCTACCTGAGATAATTGCTTCTCAAGAGAAGCAGCATTTTGAAACAGTCTACAATCCCAGCACATCATTCAGTGAACACTAAAGAATCAAAAATGCAAACAAAGCAGTTTCATGACCACTCTGTCAGACCCCCAAAACACAACAGGGCATATAACAGGAAAGAGTCACCTGTCACTAACAAGTACCCTGCAGAGGGAAGAGGCTCAATAGACCACTCTCTTTTGCTGGGATAGATGAAGTACAGGTAACAGCAGAAGAAGCTTGGTCCACAGCTCTCTTTGCAGCTCACCTTCAGGGAAACATTTACCTCCCCTGCAACTTGTTTTTGTTTCTGTGCTATGCTGCAGGCTGATGCCATTTGTTTCTGTGCTACATTGAAGGGGGATGACATTACATATGTAGGTGTCTTTTAAGGTATGGTGCCTGAATCAAACCTTCCAGTTGGTTAAACAAGTCCCCAGCTTTCAACACTTTCATCTGAGTAACTGAGTCTGAGTGTGCACCTGTGCTGCTATCATCACTTGTTCATGCCTTAACAATGAATCTCCTGCAGCCACCAGGCGCCTGGCTGAAGGAAGTCAATAGACATTTTACCTGCGTGAATGATCCATCCTCATTGCATTCTGGGATGAAAACTGCTTCCTGGGGTTTCTTTGCCTGTTCCAGAGCTTGAGCTCTCTCTAATCGACACTTGCTTTGGCCAGCATCTACAAAGAGAAAAGCAAAACCCGCTTAGATTGCAAACATCATTTGGCCTCTTCAAAAGCTACCAGATGCACCACGCAGCTGTAGGGAGGGGAGAAAAAAAAAAAAAAAAAAAATCAAACAAATATAAGGCATCAAGGACCATTACCTGCACATTAATGAGGCAGCTATGGAGTTAGCGCTCACTATCCCAGAGACAAATATGAACCTAGAAAATCAAGCTACAAGCCAGTTAATGAAAAGCTGCCTAATTTCCTAGCAATAGTTTTTACAGTCATCCAAGGGCTCCAGAAGCTTCTTCCAACAAGCACTGGTACACAATGTCCACAGAGTGAAAGATTTTCCCAGAGGGAGTTGTGTTTGTGTTAATATTAACAGCCTGAAACCGGATGGCTGAGCATAAGCCAAGTAATTCAGGCCCAGAAGTGAGCAATGTGGAAGAAGGGATGGCCCCAGCAAAGCTTCTTCTCTGAGCAACTCTCCGAGTAAGATGCTAAAATAACCAGCGACCCATCTGAACTTCCACCTTTGCGTGGTTCAGATAAGGTAGATACGTGCTTTCCCGAAACCCAGCTTCTACCTCCAGTCCCAGTGCTTACAGCCAGGTGTGCATTATACTTTCTCATATTAGTTACTCACTTTGCTGCCAAGAAAAAAACATTGCTCTGCAAGCAAAGTTTGAACAAGTTAAAATAGCAGCTCTGCACTTATTTTAGATGACAGCAGCATGTAGCACGACCTTAACCCCTTCCAGGTCCAGCCCACTGTTACAGAGTGTAGACGCAGATAAGCCTAACACTGATGACTGATGGGTCAAAGAGGAGAGTTATGCTCTGCAGAGATACAGATTGATTCAGTGTTTACATTTAAAAATATGATGTCTAACAGCACTGCTGTTCAGTCTAGGAAGAAGAAAAACAGCAAACATCTGTTTCCATGGGATTCTGACATGGAGACTAGCACTTTCTACCTTTTCCCGTTAATCCACTAACTGAAGATTTTCAGTGCAGAAACTGCAAAATCTGATCAGAGTCTTTCAGTGGCACCAGAGAGAGTGATCAAGATCAAATCCCCATTCTACCAGGCACGGAAATCACACTGGTTAACACAAAAATTCCACTAGAATTCCCTGAAGATCGCATATTCTGCTTCACAGATCCCATGAACTTCAACAACGGTATCACCAATACCAGCACTGAATTAGAAAGCCAGTCTGGGTTCTCAGATCAACGGAATTCACAGTGCATGGCAATAGAAGTGACTTCCACCTAAGCATATTTAGATGCAGAAACCAATGACAATGCTGTAAATAGTTTTGATAAAGACATAGACCAAAAATTTCAAGCTAGGTACTTTATTTACACAACTAATGACTCAAGAGACTAAGCTTCCGGTTTGCCAACACAGTTTCGTTTTAAACATATCGCATTACTTCCCAAGCTGGATTTCACAAGTCTTCTGAAATTATGGAAATCCAACCCTCCTCTTTGGAAAAAGTCATTATTCATAGCAATAGCATTCAGCACAGATGCCTTAGCTTAAGCACTGGGTTACAAAGGAAGAGTGCCTATACCAACTCTGCCACTGACCCACTGAGTGGCTACAAGCTGGTCAACCTCACCTTCCTATGACCTTGTGTCCCTTCTGATCCTATGTCACTCATCTTTAGACTGTAATTTGTTTGTGGGGTGTTTGCACAATACCCTTAAGCACATGGAGCTTTGATCTCAGCTGGAACTATCATGAGCTTGTATAAAGAGCAAGATTGCTACTCACAGAATGAAAAGGTTTTCTTGGATAAAATTTACACTAAATTTAAGAGAAGTAGTATTTGTTTTTCTAATTAGCCATGATATAACCTCTAAGCTGGCATTTGCTCCCCGCCCCCCCCGCCAAAGTGACCAGATGATCAGACCTTGTTGTACACCTCCACTGGAGGACAGTCCTGCCAGTAGTACTGACCCTTCCAACACACACTCCTTCTTTCAGCTGAAAAGGAAGCACTGGCAATGCTGTTAAGCGGAACACCTAACTATCACCTGCAGATCTCCTGTCCAAGCTTAAGAGTCTAACCTCACTGGGCATGACTTAGGACATTATTACAAAACCAGATGGTGTGACCGCAACTTCTGTTTTATAGCTAGCTGTCTGACTAAAAACACCTTCAAGTTCTGCTTCACAAGGGACAACTAAGTAGCAAAAAAAAAATCAGCATATATTATGCAGATCTGCATGTATAAGGAAAGAAAAAAAGTTGCAAATTTCTCCCATAACACTCAAAGCAGAGATTCACAAATTAAAGTCTGTTTTCTAGTCTCCCCATCTGAAGATACAGGACTGCAGATAGGCATATCTGGTTCCTCTCCTGAACATAAACAGAAGCTCAAAGCACTTCCACACAGCATCTTCTTTACTGCTGGCGCACTCACAACTACATGACTGAAATTGGATGCTTCACCACATAGCTGGTAGGAGCAAACATCTTACGGTCCCTCCTGTAGTACAAATACATGAGGAGCCCAGGCAGAAGGAGACTAACTGAAATCTTTGTCCAAGTTGTCTAATGAGCAGACACAAACATGCACATAATCAAGCCCTTACTATAAGGAGAAGATAATATAAACATGTTACTGCTAAGGTAAATACGTCCCTCCTGGTAATTTTAACCAGCCTTTATAGACTGAAGCCTCTACTACTACCCAGTAGACCACACTGCATAGCACATCACCACTGCACCACAGCATTTAAGAGATCACCGCTGTTGCAGCAACCTCTTTTGCGATTCAACCCTTGCCTCAAGTGATGTCTCTTCACAAATTGCTGCTGAAGCGCAGAGAAGACAGACAATTTTTCTCCTGCTCATGAACACTCAGCCCTGATTACTTCTCCCATCCTTCCTCATTGATTTCCAAAGGTCATGCCAGTCCTTTTACAGCCTTGACTTGGAACAACCACCGATATACCATGTTGGCTGGAGAGGTGTGTGCATACCACTATCTTTTTTGTCTGTTATTTCACAGTTTGGTTCCAGTAAAAACAGTGCCTTTAATATCAACATTTACCAGTTTGTTTTTAAAAGGACTGTCAATCCTTCTCTTCCTCACTCCACAAGCTGGTATTTTTATAATGTTTGCATCAACATGTGATTCCAGTGGGATGACTTCACCTTGCTATTTTTGCTTTGTTAATTAGAAAATGTAAAATATTACATAAGTGCCAAGTGTTAAAAAGTAGCAGCCAAATAGCTCACCCTAAATAAGATGCATTACAAATTTTACTAAAGTCTGATGCTATGAGGTAGATTCATATACCCTATTCTGCATTTTGATCGTTTACCTGAGTGTTTCAGCACTTTTTCTTCCCTCTTCTTAAAAATGTTCTCTGGAGTATCAAACGCCAAGCTTATAAAACAGAATGGCATTAATGCATTCCAGTTTCACAGTCCAGACAGGCTAAATAGGACTTTCTCCCTTTCCTCACATAAGGTGAAAAACCAAAACAGAATGACTTTTCAAAAAGCAGAGCTGTTTAATAATTTGACTTTAAATATCTTCAAACTTAGGACAGATTTACTGCAGCTCAGAAAGCTGCCTTTTAGAGAAAATTAATTCTCAAGTTGGTAACTGGCAACTAAGAGATTGTGAACTCCAAGTGATGTTTTTGACATCTGTGGTCTAATCTGCAGAACACAGGTGCACATAATTTTGGATTTTGCAATGAAGTTGGCGAGTTACCATGGTTGATCTTATCCATGAACAGTTTATTCAAATGAGACCACCGTGTCCCTCATAGCATACACAGTGCACTCCTGAATACGCCTCAAGAATTCCAGCAGCCCCTCTTCAACAGGCAGAGGCAGTTTTGACACCACGCAACTTCATGGTATAAAGACCCAAGGTATCCTAATAATACAAAGTGAAATATCTCCAGGCATTCACATAACACTAGGAGCAAATCTATACAACGCAACCACAAAGATCTAGCTATTTAATTTTAATTCTACTTTGTTTTTATCAAAAGCTCAAAGGGCAAAAATTGATTCAAGCAGCTTTTGAACTATTTCTAGTTCCATTAGGTAACTGTCTCACATACTGGCCAGGTCTCCACCAGGTATGGAGCAGTCCAGCTACACTGAAGTCAGCAGATTCATACCCACTTACTCCAGCCAGTGAACTGTGCCTTTGCATAAAACAGACAAAAATGGAACCTCAGCAAACTACAAAAACACGCCTATCTGTCGCACAGGGTGTCAGTCATTCTCCACTCTCCCCATTATTTTCAACCTCATTTCTGACAAGTCCTACACCTGGAATCTCCAACTTATTTCCTTCCATGCTGATGTGCTTTGCTCCTTCTTTGATAGCCACATACCACTTCTACTCCAGAGTTCCCTAACTTATTTGGAGCATACCTAAAAACATGCCTAAATTTGCAAAGTGATGAAAGTGTCATTTCAGATTTTATTGACTAACTGCTGCCAAGGAGGGACTCACTTTGAACTTTCTTATTCCTAGTCAAGGGAGAATACAGAACACATGCATCTAGGAAGTGTACAGAAAAAAAAAAGTCATTTCAAAATATCATCTCCTGTCCAACAAGAACAGTAGATAGAAGAGAAAGATTACCTTCAAACCAGCCATCACTAGTCAGAAGCAGACCTTCCTTTCCAGCACATTAGCCAAAAGTTGTGTTCATCCAGGTGTCCCAGGAGATAGAGTGAAGACCCCTGTTACAATTCCCACCAGTAACTTACAGATAGGTTCATTCTACATAGGGACTTGTGATCTAATAACAAGCTCTATACCAGCAGACTTTCAAAACCAACCATTAGAAATCTAAAGGGAAGTTTTAGAACACTCCCATCCCCTTTTTTTTTAATTAAATGGGCCAAGCTAGTTGCTAGAAACCAACCAGTTAACATAGAACTTCAATGTGTTTTAAGCCACAGATACCAAATATACCCAAACAATCACTGCATAGTCTTGACAGTTTGCCAAGACTCATTTAACAAGTATTTGTCCTTCATCCCTGCAAAATGACACTGGATCTTAAGATGTCTGCAGACAAAAGATCCAGGTAGGAGATCTTGGCTGTGTATTTTAAGCACAGCTATGTCACCTGGAACTATTCTCTGGAATCTCATGAATGAGGCTCCATTTGTCATGGATGCTGTAAGTTTGATCATTTTAAGCTACTCCTGACTTTTAACCCTTTGTGATGTGTGAGTGAGGGTTCGGAGGGAGTTCAGATAATTTACTGCTGAAGGAATTTTGTTGAAAAGCACGTGAGGAAGCTAGCAAGGAGTGAGAGCTGAATAAGAGTTATAGTTCCCAAAGGGCTAGCAAGATTTCATCCTTGAAGGTCCTTAGCTTCTTGAGAGAGAGCAGAGAGCTAAGCTGAATCAAAAAAGGTTCTGTTCTCACTATGGAAACCATTCTGCTTGCCTTGGCACAAGCACAGTTCAAGTTATCAGCATATGAAATTGGAAACCTATAGTAAATCTAGGGTGCAGAACTATGCCTTGCTCTCCACAATATACTTCCTCTTTTCCTTATTTTAGTTACCTGGTTCCCATGCATCCTGCGTGCCCACCCCCACCCCAAGAAGGAAGCACAGGTTACAATTGCTTATTTCATAAGCATAAGTTCTTGGATATGGTATCTATCACAATCATATGTGACTGGGCTCAATGGCCCATGGGATCCCTTCCAGTCCTATGAGAGTTCCCCTATAGGGCATCTCTGTCATGCAGAAGGAGTGAAGGTTATTTAGGGTAAACCTGGTGTCCTACTGCAGCAGTAGAAGGTGCTCAAACACTGCTGGTGATACCTTCCTTTGTGCAAGTACAAGATACAGACATGGCCAACCTCCTGTATTTAGGCATACCTGTCTCATAACTGTCTGTATTTGCCAAGAACAGTGATCTTTATGCACAACTAGAGGTCACATTCCTAACGCAACTAGAAAAAAACAAAATACCTTTCAATAGCAGCATATATGGAAATTACCAGCAAGGTTAAATTTGAATGGATAGTTAAAAGAATATTCCTACTTCCCAGGGATTCATTGGAGCATTAGTGGGTTAAAAGCAAGACTTCCAGTTGTCAAACAGTTCCTGGTTATTAGGTACTGTATAGTACCACAGAGTAAGAGGAAAAAGGAAAGGAGAACACAAGTAGTTTCAGATAAACATTTCAGTTGTGTCAGAGAGCAGAAAGGAAAGTACATTTTACCTGTGCTTAAGACAAAAAAGACTTTAGTTTCTTCCTTGGGACTTGTTGCAATCACGATATACAGTAGGCTGTGTAGCTTCACAATCAACATTTTCTTCACTTCCAGAAACAGACACTTTTGCATATGCATATAGATGTACCACATTTCAGATCCCATGTTTTAAGTGACTGAACAGTGCCAGTTTATATGCCAATATCAGCCATGAAGTTGCTTATCTGAGCCACTCTGCTCAAGCGATGAAAGCAAAAGCAGGACTGCCACTCTACCGCTTCTTATTGTGATACTCCAAAATGCATCACTTGCAAGAACAGTCCAATTGCTTCTTGGTCTCTGGGAAGAAAGCTTCTGAGTTTCCAGCACTCAGAAAGCAGCATGATTCAAAGGCATTTTTCTGTGCTATGAGAGAGAAGCTGCCATAAAGCAACCCATCAGTGCTGAGAAAAAAAAGCAGCATACAGGTAAGTGTTTTCCAGTGAGAAACTGTTTAAGAGAGCAATATTTGAGGTCATGTTCATAATTCACCTATACCATAAAGCTTGTCAATACACTGAAAAGGGATTTCCATTTTAGAACAAATAATTCTGACAAAGACACATTTTTATAATAGTAAAAAAGCCTTCATAAACAAAAGCCAGGCTTAAACATATGTCTATTTATCATTCCACAGGGATTTTAATGAGTTTCTCCTGTCACTTTAACCAATTGCTAAAAACCATCTGTGCCATCTGCCCTCTGAGTCAATTGTGCTCTCAGAAAATGCACTCAACTCGATTTTTCACTTCACCGCAGAAGCAAACCATTTGTGTGACAAGACACCTATATTCCTTAAATGTTTCAACTTCATCTTTAGATTATGATGAAGAGCTGAATTGAGAAACAATATTCTCACTTTTAAGCAGATGCGTAACAGCAAACAGACAAAAAAAAAGAGACTACGTAAAGCTTTGCATACATTCTGTGTTCTTAATTAGCTCAGCACAGAAAAGCTGTGTATGTCTGAAAAGGGACTAGACATATAACGTGCACTGTATATTCTTCCCCACTCCACATTCCTATCACTTCACCGCAGAAGCAAACCATTTGTGTGACGAGACACCTATATTCCTTAAAAGTTTCAACTTCATCTTTAGATTATGCTGAAGAGCTGAATTGAGAAACAATACTCTCACTTTTAAGCAGATGCGTAACAGCAGACAAAAAAAAAGAGACTACGTAAAGCTTTGCATACATTCTGTGTTCTTAATTAGCTCAGCACAGAAAAGCTGTGTATGTCTGAAAAGGGACTAGACATATAACGTGCACTGTATATTCTTCCCCACTCCACATTCCTATCGCTCAAAGGTATCTCACTTCCTCACCAACACAGGTAGCAAGGAAGACCTCTTCTTTCAGGATTTGATATTGCATTTCCATGGGGCCAGCTCCTTCTGCCCTGTAGATGCGTATTTTGGCCCTTTTTCCGTGATGTCTCTGGCTCCTTTGCGTTCTTTCATTGATAATTCAGTCAGTTCTTACTCCCACTGCCTGAACCCAGACTCAGATACCCATGCGCACATGAACGCACAATTTCAATCAGATTACTCACAGAGCATGGTACTAAACTCAAGGGTCTAAGAATCCAGTTTCTTATGAGGTAGAACTCCCATTCCTCCCTTCAAAGGTATTTGAAATCCACCTACCTTTGCACCGGCCACGATGTGTCACGCTCAGACTTGACTCCCGGCATTTGGCTCTCTGGTAGTCACACATCGACTCGTATGTTCTGCCGTCAGAGGCACAAAGGGGTTTGGACTGGGACCTGGAGCAATGCAGGTTACACTGGGGGTCTCTGTCACGGTCACTTATTAAAAACTGAAGGAAGTGGAAAAAAAAGGAGGAAGGGGAAAAAAAAAAATATTGGTTTGTTTGGTTTCCCATAACAGAGCACGGTGTATTTTGTTTTTATGACAATAGCAATATGGTCTATAACGCAGTTTAAGCTGCCTACCAAAGCTGACTTTGCCTGAAGGGAACTTTAAATGAAACACGTACATCTTTAAAAAAAAAAAATCAGGGTCTTTGCTATTCCATTTTCTTTAACAGAACGGAAACATTACTCACTCTGCCTCACCTCTGAAAAACATAAGATGTGCAAAGCCAAACATAACCCACACGGGAAGGGCAATACTGAGTCACAACAGCCCAGCTTGCCCAGCGCCCTGCCGCAAACAGTATCTGGTACTAGACAATTTTAGTCAGAGGCACAAATAACTTATTGCTGAGGATGGAGGAACCCAAATAATGTATCAAGATTGGCCTTGGTAGTTGAACCATGGATATGGCCAGCTTTATATCACCAGTTCTTTGCTTTTTAAAGCATTACTTATGTCATCTGTGGATACCACCTGCAACAGCATACCTGCACACTCCAAAAGCCACGTTTTGTTCCTTCCTGATGACATCCTGCCCAGCTGGCAATTGCATTTCATGCATCCCACAATCTAATTGCACACTATGTGAAAAGCTATTTCCTTTCAGAAATTTGAATTTGCCATCTTTCTGAATACCTTTCTTCCTGAGCATTCAGTTCAAATGCAGCCTGTTTTATGTAAGTGTAGCACTCCTTTCTTGTCAGTCTCTCAACACAAATAGTTCCCAGTCTACCAATTCCTTGCCCAGATGACTTCCTCCGTACCACAATCACTGCTGCTTCCCTTCTCTGAAAACAGCTTGGCTTCTGCCTTTTCTTTTGGAGATGGGGAAACCCACAATGCACATGAATGAGTCTCCATTTTCTGTCCGCTTGTTGCCTGCGAACCCCAATGTCCAGCAGTAGTTTTCTGCTGTACCCTCAGCTGTAGTCTGAGTTGCCTATAGGGACACACAGGTCTCTTCCCCAAGTTCACACTATCTTCCTGAGAACTCTAAGTGCCAGTCCTCTTTCCATAACCACTGGCATAGTGTTTCAGC
>NW_009630433.1:96163-102623 GCF_000690535.1 Cariama cristata
TAGCAGCCCTTTCCACCTCCCATGCTACCCCACTTAGTGGTTAGTCAGTCAGACCTTTAACTATTACCCAAACCCAACCACCTGCTCACAGGAAGATTTCAACGGATTCTTGAAACAAGTCCCATAAGGATTAAGCAAAGAAAAGGGAAGTTAAACCTGCCTTGCACTTCCCCTTCCCAAGCTCCCATCTCTTAAGCCTCTCGCAAGCCTGGGGGGACCAGAGTTGCTCTGTAGTACACCAATATCCCAGCTCGCTGTCAAAGCGGTTATGAGCTCAGCAGTTCGGAGTTGGCTGGCAAGTGGGCACTGACTGACACCCTGCCTGCATGCACAAAGCCACGGCTCTCCGCCTGTGTTGATAGCTGGATGCCTTACAGGGAAGTGTGAGTCACTGCCATAATCACCTTGGTGTTACAGTTTGCCTACAAAGCTGTCTGCTCTATGCTTTGAGGTTAAAGCTGTTGAAAAAACATTGCCTGAAGCCCAGTTTGGGTTGGTTTTTAACAACTCCAAGAACATGCATATCTGAAATTTGTTTTTTGACTTTTTTTTTAAAAAAAAAAATTCGTTACACTCTCTCTCCCCAATTAAATGAGATGAAAAACAATTGAGAAGTTGCATATTTTCATATAAAAACATACTGTTGGATCTTTTGAAGACTCACGCATTACTAAAAACCCTATTTAAACATGACAGCTGGGTAAAGTAAGCAAGGTCTGCATTTTTTTTCCTTTTGGTGGGGCAAACTTTTTTTAAAAATCTCATCTGTCAGAGACTTGCCAAAATTTGTAACAGCACAGAGTTTTAAAATGTTTTTGTTCCTTTTCTGCAACACTTTCTATAACCTGGCAACACCTGTTCCAAATGGGAAATTGGAAAATTTAAACCTGAAGGCAATTATAATGGTTTATAGAGACCTGGACTAGACTATAAAAACACTGTAAAGCTGGACCAGACTTTTGCCCAGTTCTTGCCAGGGGTTGGACTATCACAAGTTAGCTTGGAATTGCTCTGGCTACAGTAACTTCCTTCTGTAGCCTCCAAGGTGCAAAGATCACCAGTGACTGTAAACATACAGCAAAAAGCAGCAAACTGAAGATGCTGAAGCTTACTCCCAGCATGTGAAGTCAGAGACCCTGAAAGACTCACAAGGCTTTTCAGCTGTCTGTATAAACAGATTTTAAAAGCAGGGCTGCCTGATAGCACAGTATGGTGCACATACAGTGATCAAGTATTCAGTTAAACACAGAAGCCATTCTGGTTGAGGAGGAACATGTGCATCTGCCATCTATCACAACTCTGAGGGCTTGAGCTACTGGCATTTCTTGTGTCAGAAGCTGAGTTCCACAAATCAGAGTTATCCAGAGGTGCACCAAAAAAGCTAGGTTCCCAGCATCTAACCAGATTACGAATTTATTGAAAACTCAGCTTGTATCATGAAAACTCACCTAAGCCTTCTGCAGCCTCTACCAGAATACTTAGTATAGAGGGGCCTTGCAAGCCAGGAACACCCCTCCTTCCAGAAAGGGCATCGCTGAAGAATAGAAAGTCCTTCTCAGGGCTGACAAATGAGCTAAACCTAAGGCTATGGAACAGCTTTCCTCCGGTACCCCCCCTGCAGAAGGATGGGGAGGAAGAGCTCAGCATTGATTAATTATGAGGGCCTGAGGAAACATGCAGAGTGCCCCAATGCAGTCTATGATGTTCTTGCCTACCCAAATTAAGCCAAGAACCACGTTATACAAAAAAAAAAAAATCAAAGCCTTTTTAGCATTTGTAATTTGGATTACAGTAGGGAGCCCACACAGCATGTTAGGTGCTTTCCATACACTGAAGATGCCACACCTGCCTTGCCAAAAAAGTTTATAGTTTACGTAGTTGCACAAGATGGTGCTTGTTTTGTTCAGCTAGATTATAATTGTAAAAGTCTGCATTAATTTCCAGAAGGAGCCAGAATCATGCCTGTTTGATCAGGGTTCTTCTCATGTGATCAGACAATGCTGCCAGAAAGGCTAGATCTCCTGGAGATATTACTGAAGGGCTTCAAGAACTCTCCCTTACAGTAGGACACCTGCTCCACTGTAGTTTAGAGCCCTTGTCTTTGCTCGGCAGCCCTGCCAGCTTTCAGATAGTAAAACGGTGGTTCTTTGTCCAGTTTCCAGCTGGTTAGCGTTCATGCTACAAAAGTGATCATCAACACAGACCATCCAGAGACATTTAACATACTAGCTGTTTTGAGTGTCCATCCCCTCCCACCCAGCACAGAGAGTCGTCTTTCTAGCATTTTGCCTATCAGAGCACAACAACCGCCCTCCTTTGTAAGCAGCCTCAGTCACTTGAAGAAAACCACTGGATGAACGCCAAAATACGTGTCTGCTAATTTTAACAGCTAGGACTACTATTTGTAAGTTACTCATTCCCCATTCTTTATTACCACTTCGAGCAAGCAGGCACTGATTTTCCAAGGAGCACAGTCCTGCTCCAAAAGAGCACCTTGGTCATTACAGGAGATATTGCTGAGCCAGGGAGAAGGCTGCAAGCAATGCGCCTGGCTATCAAATCTCCCCAGACTCAGCCAAGGCAGTAACATCATTCTCCGGTCCCTTCAGGGGAAGAATAGCAAGATAAAGTATTCTGCCTTTAACACCAAATGTCCTATCGTGACCCTTGAAGCTCAAAATCAAAGCTTGTTGTCCTAACAGCTTCAGGACATGCACACAAATAGGCTTTGCAAACAATAGAATCAACACTCACAGAGCAGTGCTTGGTGCTGTACACACAGACACACAACGTGAACAGATCTGGACTCACGGAAAAAGTAATCCTGCAAACATGTGCAGCACCAGCAGGTTTCCAAGCTTCATCTCGAGAGAAGAGGGAAATAATTATCTTAGCTCTGAGATTTCTCAAAGCCTCTTCTTGACATCTGTGTTCCCATTTGTTTCAGAACAGAATACATCCAAAACAAATGGGACTGGAGATGGCGTCACTGGTTTATCAGTTCTCTTCTCTCCTCCTTTTTCCTTCATGGAAGAAGAGCTATTAAAAGCAGAACTAAAAAAAACTAACCAAACAAACAAAAAACCACAAACACTTACACACAACCCTCCCCCCCCAACCCACAAACACAGAACCCCATAAAAACTAGCAGGAACAATCTATTTTCCAGGGAACTGTTAAAATTGACCAGATTGCAAATGGGATCCCTTGAATGTAGACTCAATACTAAAATAAGCATAAGTAACACTAGTATTAGACAGTAGTATTTGTCTTTTCATAGAATTTGCTTACATTAATAGAGCCTGCACAGCTCTTGCACTAGCCAGTTTGAGTCCCCGCCCTAAAGAGCCTCCAGTTCAGTGCAGCTCTCAGAGCATCTTTATGTCAAATGTTGTATCTTTACAGGCTGGATAGACGGGCTAAGACCAACAGCATGAGTTTCAACAAGAACAACCGCCAGGTCCTACATTTCAGCCACAAAACCCCCATGCAGCATTACAGGCTGAGGGAAGAGTGGTTAGAAAGTGGTCAAGTGGAAATAGACCTGGGGGTGCTGACTGAGAGCTGGCTGAACATGAGCCAGCAGTGTGCCCAGGTAGCCAAGAAGGCCAACAGCATCCTGGCTTGTATCAGCAATAGCATGGCCAGCAGGACCAGGGCAGTGATCGTCCCTTCGTACTCAGCACTGGTGAGGCCACACCTTGAATGCTGTGTTCCGTTTTGGGCCCCTCACTACAAGACAGACCTTGAGGTGCTGGATCGAGCCCAGAGAAGGGCAGTGAAGGGCCTGGAGAACAAGTCTTATGAGGAGCGGCTGAGGGAGCTGGGGGTGTCTAGTCTGGAGAAGAGGAGGCTGAGGGGAGACCTGATCACTCTCTACAACGACCTGAAAGGAGGGTGTAGCGAGGTGGGGGTCGGTCTATTCTCCCAGGCAACCTGTGACAGGACAAGAGGGCATAGTCTGAAACTGTACCAGGGGAGGTTCAGGGTAGAAATGAGGAGGCATTTCTTCTCAGAAAGGGTCGTTAGGCATTGGGATGGGCTGCCCAGGGAGGTGGTGGAGTCACCATCCCTGGAGGTGTTTAAGAAAAGACTGGACATGGCACTTAGTGCCATGGCCTAGCTGACATGGTGGTGTTAGGGCAAAGGTTGGACTCGATGATCCCAAAGGTCTCTTCCAACCAAATCGATTATGTGATTCTGTATAAGGACATAAACCTCCTCCTTTAGCAAATACATTTACACAGGTGCTTGAGAAACCACTTCCCAAACTACTTTCTGCTTCTTCAAACTTGAAAAGAAAAAAGGAAAGATAAGAGGTCAGAATGAAGTTAACTTTGCCAACAAAGCATATCTGTTCTTTTTCTCCACACCTCAACACCACTGCTGACAAACAACAAACACTGATTAAAGGGTTTTTAATGCCTGTGAAGGAAAGCAGACTCCCTGCAGCTGCACAGCAGCTGGGAACACTTGTGTTATTTAGCAGAGAAAGGTTTGACCCCACAAGTTAAAATGAGCCTGGTGGTCACTCACTCTCTGCACCATCTGGGTACCTTATAAGCACAAACAGAACAGCACAGCCCTTTGTGATGGAGGTAACGAGAAATGGCCAAGGCACTGCAGTACCAGAGTGACCTGCTTTAGCAAGGCTTCAGGAGAAAGAGGGAGCAAGGGACATCAGGAACATGAACATGAGAAAGTGGGAGTCTATTAAGAAACAAATCTACAAGACAAGGGTCCACTACAGATCAAAACAGAGGTGCCTCTGCTGTTCGGCAGCTTTGCTTCTGATTAATACTGCAGGCTGCTGCCTAACAGAACTGAGAAGTAGAGAGATCAAGGAAACAGCACATGCAACGCTGTACTCCTGTTTTGGCAGACTTCAAGTTTGAAGACTCTTAGAATACATCTTTGGAAGAAGTGATCAATCTAGGTATGTTCATATAGCACAGATCACCCACCCATTTACCTAAGCATGCAGACCAACCTGTCTTAAGTACAAATGAGCAAGTCCTTCCCTGGGAGAATTCCCCAGGAAAACCACACCATTTTATACATTAGAGGAGACTAAAACTTCTGGACATTTTTGTTACTGATAGAAAGCATCATTTCACATTTCCTAGTTTTAATCTCGCAGATTTATGCTTTGGTTTCAGGCTCCAAACTGGTGCAACCAGCCATACTGGAGGCAGAGCTGGATTCAAGTCCCAGTTTTAATCATGGCTAGACTCTCAGCCCCATGGCAGGTTGTCTACAGGGCACAAGGACTTCAACCATGGATTTGGGATTTCAGCAAAGTTTCCTGCCATGGAACCAGAAGCCTAGCAGGCCTCGAAGGTATCAAAGATCCTGCTCTAAGCCAGATACCCAAAATGCTTAGCTTCTAGAAATAAAGAGAAAATCTGAAAGCCTTAGAAACTCTGACAGAGGTGGGACTGTCAGGGCTTGCAGTTTTCCATGTGCAGAAAGGTACTCCCAACAGCTGACCAGAGTGTCCAGCCTCTGTCCTGAAAGTGCTCATGCAGCCTCAGAACCTATCTAGTGAAAAAAAAGGCTTTCAAAGTGAGCTTCCTGGGAAGTCTGTCATGTTTTGGGGCAGGGGAGGAAGAGATTGATTTATTTCAATATTGCCCTTTTGGAAATGCTCCCAAGTTTGTATTTCACTCACATCTGGACAACTTTGGTTTAAAAACATATTTGTAAGCCAAAGTTTCTCAAAGTCCTGCATCTTAACAAGTTCCAGTCCTTGTGTGGGTGCTTTCTAGCATCCTACAGTTTTATACTAAGACTTAAGGCTTTCCCAACAAATTTTAGAAGGCCACAGCACTTCCCCCAGACAGGAGGGACTTGTGAGAATGATATTGTAATACTTCTATTCCTTGAATCATCCCACCTGCAAAGTGAAGAGTCTAGCCTAAGTTAAAGCACCACTTACATTTCAACCCAGGCCCCCAGCTGTGCAAACAAGAATGGTTCAAAGCACTCAGCCTGTGCTTGAGGATGGTGAAGGCTGGGCAAACAGATGGGATCACACCACAAAGCAGGCAAACTCTAGATGTATTTGTATGAGTTGAATTCAAGACAGTTTTCTGCCCTTACAGGCCAGAAACCTAGTTTTTCCACAGTGATTCTCCCTTCCCCCAACCATCCTCCCTCAATCTTTGTTTTGTGTAAGCCACTACAATGAAGGAGAGCAGTTCAGTATTGTGCTTCATCTGCTGGACGACTTCTAGCTAGGAAGTGATACTTTGGTTTTCTTCACAAACTGATCCCCAAACACAATGCAGCAGCAGCTGTGCTCTGCTTTTAGAAGATGAGGTACTAGATCCAAAGAAGTAGCCTAACAGCACATTTGAAGAGCCTCCCTATGACAAATTGTTCAGGAGAACCCTTAGAATCTGACCTCATCCCAGAGAAGCTCTACAGGGCTTTTTGTTGTGGTGGTTTGAGGGGGGGG
>NW_009630434.1:0-2914 GCF_000690535.1 Cariama cristata
CAGTGAAACTTTGAGTAAAAGACTGACTTAGTTTGAGTAACTCTTGCTCCTTGGTGGAAGGAACGGTGTGGTGGCACGCTGACACAGTGCACTGATAGTTTGAGTAACTCTTGCTCCTTGGTCCTTGGTGGAAGGAACAGTGTGGTGGCACGCTGACACAGTGCACTGAATGGCATGCGTGCACATAAAACAGTCTTTCAAGTCTTAAACGTCTCTCCTTGAAACAGCAATTAAGAATTTTAGCAGTGAAACACTATTAACGGTTAACAACCAAGTCTACCTGTCAGCCTCCCTCCTGTGTGCCCTCACAAACACGTTTGTGTACGAGCAAGCGGGCGCAGGGGTGGGCACGCGTTTCAGCACAGGGCAATCTCCCCTCCCTGGGGAACTCTTGCTGGGTGGTCCTGCGGGGCTTTGGGGCAGGAGATAAACCCTCGTCCTAAACTGTCAGTAACCTGCTGATCCCAGTAGCGTTTGTTTCTAGGACATTCATAACTTTTGATGTTCCATGCATAATTTTCTTCCTTTGGGTACAATGTTAATCTCAGCCTATGAATGTTTTCTTTGCTTATTTCACTGGTAGAGCGCTCATGGGTTCAGCCAAACCTGTTTGGCTAAGAGACCAAAACAAAACTGTTCCTATACTAACAGTTATAAATTTTTTCTGGTATACACATACATAATACAACTTGATCTCTCTCCATATGCATAGATATCTATATGATACACTAAAATAAGTCTGAAGTATATAATGATTGCCAAATCAATCACTCAAACTGACAAAAATACTTAAAAACTAAAAGGAAACACTGGTCTTAAGGTTATCCGTAGAACCTTCGGTTTCTCCATGAAACGCCAGTATAGTACAATCTTTAACATCATTATCACTTCCCTTCTTTCTCCCTTCAAAATCACTGCCTTATTCAACAAACATTTACATATTACATGCTGTTCAGTGAATGGATCATTCCAAACCTTACTCTGACACACTCCACATTCCTGTGCTGAGAATAAAGTTACTGATTTCTGCATCACCAGTTTCATTGTGCTTTACAACAAGAATGCATGTATTTTCACATACACAGCCTCCACTGGCAGAAAAATTATTATTATTCCCATCTTATAGATGGAGAACTAAAAGCAAGAGAAACTGAAGTCAAAATGTCAAGTGACCACCAATTTTCTTAACAGCACCGAGAATGAAATTAATTCCACAGAAGTAAACTCATCTTCATTGACTCTGAGACAATTTACTTTTTTTTTTTGGCCTCTAACTTCCTCCTGAATTTATTACATCCCTTCCAAACAGGGCAGTGAAAGAGGCAGGAGTCCTATAGACATGAGTCTCCTCCTGTCTTGCCTTTTTCCAAGAGACTTTTCCTCTCTGGCATGACACTGACCGTAATGCCACGTACCAGTCCCATGTAGCCTAGCTCTCTGAACGGCAAGCCAGAGGGCTTGCGTTAAGCTTTATTTATTGATACTCTACTAGTGAATAAAACAAGTCCCCTGAAGAGGTTCTTACAAAAAATACTATGGCACAGGTTTTGGTCAAGGGAGAAAGCATGAGGAAGCAGTGGGACTAGAGCCCCTCTCCCGGCACCTCTCGGTAACAAGGAACGTGCTCTCAGGTGTATGAGGTGGGTTTTCCTCATCAGATGTTTAAAGGCATCACACATCCCTCTACTTGGTGTGCGTGTGCTCCTTGGAAAAGGCAGAGGATGAGAATTTTTCCTCCTTGTTCAATTTTTGTTTGTGAAGCTGAAGAGCTCTGCAGGGAACTGAAATGAATAGTAAAGTCTGGTTTAACACAGCTTTTGGCCATTGTTGCTTCAGTTCTGTATTTTTTTAACCTCTGGGGCATAATTCTTTCTCCTAATCAATCCCCTTTTGCATTCCTCAAGGATTCTCTTCTTACTTTTAACACACAGTTTAAGATGACTATCATTCCGGGGAGATCTATACTCCTTCCTACTAATATCATCTTGCTTGCTGCTAAAACTTTTTTGATTCAAAGTTATTATACACCTCCTCCACGTTCAAATACGTAAGCTTCCCAGTCCTCACTAAATATCCTCAGTTTTTCAGTTTGCCTTTCTAAGGCCCCAGAAGTACAGATTTATCTTTTACTTCTCTCAGAAAGAGAGTTGGACCAAACTGAATCTGCTCTAAGTTTAGTTTTTATGTCCAGCCCCTTTAGATCTTGCCATTCAGTGAAACTAAGCATAACACATCATTATTTTTTGCTGGTTCACTGACTGTTTGGTAAAAAAATAAAATAAAAAAAAATCTATCTTCATTCACTTCCAAGAATATCTGAGATCTGATTTGACTAGAAAAGAAATTTGGGGAAAAAAGTTACAGTATTCAAATGTCCAGTTTTTCAATGGACATTTTTTGTGTCTTAGTCTGGGAAAGTTAAAGTCTCCCACGATCATCGTCCCTGGAGATGTTCAAAAAAAGTCTAGATGTGGAACTTCAAGACATGGTTTAGTGGACAGGGTGGCATCAGGTGTACGGTTGGCCTTGATGATCTTTGAGGTCTCTTCCAACCATCAAAATGAATATCGTTATCCAGTTCTAAACCTTGGATATTTCTCAACATCCCTCTTGCCAGCGGTCCCATTTTTTATTTCACTAACAGCCAAGGCTATCTCACTGCCTATGTATACATTTCTCACTTTCCTAATCAGTCTATACCTCTTCAATTCTTTAATCCACAGTATGTCATGGCTACCGTATTTCTACCACTACTAGAAGATTTAGTTTTGTATCCAGTACTAGGAGTTGTAATTCCTTCATCCGATTGTTCAGGTTTCCAGCAGTAGGAGATTGATGGAGCAGCCAGTCCCAGTGACGCAGCCAGAATACTTGATGTAACCTTTCATTTGCCGTTGTTAAACATCACTTTTTT
>NW_009630434.1:2941-17775 GCF_000690535.1 Cariama cristata
TTTCCCTTTTATTGTCTGTAGAAGGCTTAAGTCATTAAGAAGTTTTAGCAGCATTCTTCCCTGGCTTCATAGTTCAGAGCTTGTTTTACCAGTCACGTTTGCCATCAATCTGGGAAGCTCTTTCCTGTAATTTAATCAAAGTCCCTAATTTGAGGAAAGAAACGTAATTCCTCCATGCGTCACAGAGGCCAAACACCGTCATACCTTCGTAAGAGCATCACACCCTGACTTGTCAGAATTCGGGTCAAAAGGCCTGAATTTACCTTCGCCAAAGGCCAAGTCAGGTTCTCGTGAGCTTCAAATGAACTAAGCAGAAACGAGGGTTGATTTTATGAGAAGACCATACAAAAGCAAGCAACATTTACAAACATTATACTTTATCACATGTGCGGCACAGAGATTCCAACTACCGTTAGGGGAAACCAAAAAAGTAGTCCACCCTCCGGCCTTGCAACGGGCCTTCGCACTCCACAGCTGTGCTGCTCTGCGTACCCGTTCTGCCACTACTGCCCCATCGGCCTCTGCCCGTTACCATTGCATTTTGGAAACTGTAAGATCGGAGAGGTGCAAAGGAGAGCAGCAAGGGCCCAGGGAGAATATCTTACTCTTCTCAGTCTGTTCAGAAGTTTTAAGTGCCCTGACAGCAATTAAATGCAGTTAATACAAATACACTGCCTGGTGGCACAATACATTAAGAAGGTAAAATCTCAGCCAACATAGCATCAATCTCCTTGCTCCCACATCTATCCTAACGTTCTGCTCTTCCCAGGAGACAGATACTTCCCAAGAATATCTTTTAATAGGATTAGGAAAAATAATATGAATTAATTTCATGCTTCAAGAGTTGAGGATTAAATCCAAATGTAAAAGGAAATAAATGTTGCTTCAAACTAAGGAACAGTATCACGCTTTTTTTAAAAAAAAAAAAATTAATAAGGCTGCAAGATCCTACAGGACAAAGCCTCTTGCCATACAAAATCCACATTTTGGACTGGTTAGATAAGGAAACGTCTGCAGTTCCCTGAAACCTTAAAGCTCTCTGTGGTATTTCCATCATTGTTGCTCTTGCCCTAAAAGCATTTGCCTTGACATCCCTTACTGTCGGTGCCACCACACGCTCCCAGGCAAGAGGGCACGGTCTGGGCCTTCTTATGCCGAGATGTGAAAATCAATTGAATCCCCCGCAGATGGAATCACTGGTGCAGAAAGTGACTAAACACTAACAGTTATTCTGTGATACCAAAGTCTGGAAAGAGGATACTGCAAACACATACACTACAAGAAAAAAAAAAAAAAAAAAAAGGGTGATTGAATTTACAGTAACTCTCTGCATGGTATTGTTATTTTGGGGCTCTGTCCTTCTACAGAGATGCTACTATTCACTGGCAAAGTAAGAATTTCTCTCCGAATATTTTCTGTTCACTGATAACACACATATATGATATGGTATGGTATGATACACACTGATATATGACATGATCACATCACGATAGTGAAACATACAGAATATTCCTATTCCCTTACCATTCTGCATTAAAAATAGACAAGACTGACAGCAGGGTCTTTACGTACTGTGACAGGAAACATGATTTTTATTTCTATTCTGAACTTGTGTGATCCTAGGTTCTATATGCTTATTTTACTAAATAATGTCCAATTATCACATCCTGTGCATAGTATCAATAATACACAATTTAGTCCTGGGTACGAATAAATCCAGCCTGACTCCTCTTTCTTCCTTCTTTCTTGCTGTCATTTCCTATATTTCCTGCTGATTTTATCAGCATCTTCTCAACTCTCTCTCCAATTCTTTGTTTCTCTCTTTCACTTCACATTTTGCCTTATATATCTGTGCTAACATCCAGCTGAGCTGCAGGGAGGATTTTTTTTAGCGTACTCTCCGTTTGCATCTGTCCTATTATAACATACTCAGGATGATATATTATATTTATACTGGAAGCTTTCAAGTGTAAAGAAGTCATATTATCTATTCCCAGAAGAATGCTAATCATAACCCTTTAATCATAATGATAATCATATACATATTTAAAAAAAACCCCACACACCATTGTATGGTTAAGCATAAGAATAGATATCGGAAGATAACACATTCTTATCTTGGCTTTTGCACAGTCTTGAAGTTGCAAGGAAACTATCTGATTTTATTTTCTAGTTTAGTTTACCTGTCAAAATACATGAATGATACTGGCCTGCTTGATTGGGCGACACTTGATTCAGCTGATGTTTATAAAGGCTTTGAAAACATCGACTATGCCAGGCTAAAGAGGTGCAAATTATTATTAGCTGTCAATTATGTTTTATAGAAAACACTGTGGCTGAACATTCATCAAACTAGTAAATTGGTAAAAAGAAGAAAAATAGAGAAAAGGGAAGAAAGAGGGAGAAAAGTAAAGACTGGTTTGAAACAGAATATATTGGAGCCCGAGCATGATCCCGGGCAACAAACTTTTACATGAGATCTTCATAATCTGCACAGCTACTCCTCACCTGAAGTGTGAAACTGCAGCGTACACACGCAGACTGGTCAAAACGAAACTTTCCAGTTTTAAATTCTCCAGCTTTCTGTAGAAACTCTGTGCTGTAACTATACTGATGCTAATGGGATGAGGTCAATTAACTTTGATCTATAATGACAAGAGCACTAGCTCCCTAATTTAGTGGAAAAAATAAACTTTCAGCAACCTTGAACACTCCGTATGCACCGCTATGTGCGTGCTTCCTCCCAGACTAAGAATTGAGCACACTCTAGCGGTCTCTGCCACGCTCAGAAAAACCTGTGCACACAAACCTCCAGTCAAACACAACAAACGGGTTCCTACGCTTAACTGTGCGAGAGATGACACAGTGGTTCAGCTGTCGACAACTCGCCCACGGTCTTCCAGCGGTTTGAGAACCTCTGGCCTAAAGACTGATGATGTTCAATATTTGCCATTTCTGTTTCTGTAGTTTGCTTCTCAAGGAGATTATATAATGCTTTATAAACCAGCTAGGGCAATTTATGGGGGGGAAAAAAGCGCACGTCACTAGGTTAAGCAGTTTGAGATCATAATTTCTCTCTAATGGCCTTTCTTTGACAACAAGAAAACAAAAGGAAATTAAAGCTGATAGGACTGTTCTAGTAACGTCAAAAGTTGGCTTTCTTTATCAGTCTTTAACTTAAAAGCAGTCCTTGTCAGAATAATGATAAAGGCATCAT
Source organism: Cariama cristata (assembly GCF_000690535.1). NCBI lineage: Eukaryota > Metazoa > Chordata > Aves > Cariamiformes > Cariamidae > Cariama > Cariama cristata. The sequence continues at coordinate 6,159 of NW_009630434.1, forward strand.
AGAAATTTTGCTTTTCATCTGTCTGACATATAAATCAATGATCCAAAACCCAAATCATTATATATGTATTTTTTTAAAAAGTGAATATAAAATAAGCCAGCTTGTCTACATTCTATATGCATCTTGACAGAGTCAGTTAAACCATTTCTCTGAGCATTCACTCACGGCTGAAGCTGCTCCCTCCTCCCAGTTATAACACTGACCCCGTTTAGAGAGCACATCACAACCCGATACACCGAAATCAGGAGCCCTTTCCAGGGTGTGAGCTGACATAATGGGCGGCTTTGCTTTCTCTGGGGAGCAAGCACTCTCTTTATCGCCAGGACAAATGACCTGTAGGAGAGGTAGCCGAGGCTAGACACTCTAGTTCCTTATAAATGCCAGATCAGATCATAACGCATTACTGTGACTCGCTGTGTTAATGACCAAGCACTTCGATTTGCAGGGAAAGCATCAAGAAGTACCAGACTACAGCCAAGCTCCGTGTATGTCGGAGCACACCGTCTAAGCAGGCACACCACTTTTAAAACTTCCCTTTCGGCACACAGCTTTGCAATTCATAGTTACAAACAGACCACACCACTGATGTTATCAATAAGCGAGGCTTACCTTATAGCAATTGCGATCTGTTAGAAACGGTGTAAATGACGTGGTTTTCAGATCAGGGAAGGGTGGTTTGCAGCTCTCAAGGGAGTTCCTCTAGGATTCTTCACTTTAGATTTTTTTTCTTTTTTTCTTTTTTCTGTGCAGGTCCTTGTTCCTCAGAGTGGGCAAATGCCAGCAACTCTATATCCTTTCTCAGAAGTACAAGGCTCCACCTCATGCCTCTATAATCCTAAGAGTGGAAAAGGATTACTGAGCCTAGAAAATAAAAAATGAAAACAATTTTTTTTCAGGCTTGAGTGAATCAGAAAAGAAGAAGAACAGAACTATTCCATATTTTGGAGGAAGAAAAAAAAAAACAAACACACAAGGCCAAACCACCCTACTATGGGAACAATTAAAGGTAAATTAAGAAAGAAGAGGCAAATTAGAGAAGGAAACTAAAGATTAGATGATAGACTACAGGACAGGGAGAGAAGAAGAGGGAATCAAAAGCAAAGGATTAGAAGCAAGAGGAGAGGAGTTAGTAATAAAAAAGAAGTACTAGAAATAAAAATATTTACTTTCCCTTTGATTCATTTGTTAACATTAGCAGAAGTCTGAGAAAAAAAAAAGGAAAACGTTAAATATCCACAGTGAATAGAAAAGCTTCCTGAAGAAAAAAACAGAAGGAACCCCAGGAAATTAGAAAGAGAATACATGCAGAGGAAAGGAGAAATATAAAGGTGCAACGCAGGGACATAGGCCGTCACATGGGTCACCAGTTCAACTGCCCTGTAGCCATAGCCAGCCGTATCATGGGAGCCTACAGCAGAATTGCCCACCAGATATTCAGTCCGTGAAACACTTAACAGAGCATCGAAGTAAACAAAATCCTGACGGCACCAAAATAACGCGTAAGAGGCAGAGAGCAGAGTAGAACACAGAATCCTAGGCCCTCACAAAAGAGATATTTGAAGTTAAAATTCTCAGAAACTGTACCTCCATGCTCTACAGGAAAGCTAGAAGAAAGTTTTGTTACTGCTAGCTTTTCTGACACCCTGACTTTCCATACAAAGCCAACAAGATCCATGGAAGCAGAGGATAACAGAAACTTCAATTCAAGCTCCTTTGATAGCACAACTCTTGGGATGCATCGTTCTTCCCAATGAAGGTATTCACAAGCTCCTGTGTTCATCAATGTAGTGCTCAAACACATCCTTAGATCTAGGAAAATACTCAAAGGTATTGCCTAATTAGGAGCATAAGCGTAACAGAGTTCGTTTCTGTTCACGTCAGATGGACTATATTTACTTCCAAGGCTGAGAAATCTGTGAGAAAAGGTCTTGATTCTTTGAAGTCTTACTCCTGGACTGTTTTCAGAAACTCTCATTAACTAAACTATTCTAAAAAGCAGTAGTCCAACGTAGGTACCTATTGCAACGAAGAGCTGCTAGGGCAATGGACCATGCAGATTATGTCTCCTTCCTCTGCCGAGGATATTAGTCTCCTGCTTTTATCTGTGTTTGTCCTCTGAACAAAATTAGTTGAAATCACATCTTTATCTTCTACTACTTGGAAGTCCCTCCTATTGTTTCCATCTTAAGGCAGCTTCTTAGTGGAGCCCATTTTCTTTTCCACGAAAGTGGCACAAATAATAGCGGGTGGAGAAACAGAACAGGTTGGGTAAAGCGGGTTATAGTCAGTACGTTTTAGTTGGCTAAGTCTTACAGTTCCCAGCATAGAAATTAGGAATCAAAATGAAATTTCTCCAGACGTTACTTTTTTAAACAGCAACTTAAACAAAACCACTGATTTTGCTGTAAAATGTTTTCTCCATACACACTGCATTATGTTAAAGGCAAAGTGAGACCAAGTTCTAGAAAGGAATTTTCATCTGATATAAACAGCTTGTTATAGAAAGTTTCACAAAAGCGTTTCAAAATGATATACGCCACTACCAGATAACAAATTATCAAAGCCTTGTGGTTTAGTATTGGTTTTGTTGTGAAGATGATAGAGAGATGTGCTTGCTCTCTTTTCTTCCTGTTGCCTTCATAAAACCGCATGGAAATTCCTCTTAATCATGATTATACGGAACAAAAGGTTGCCTTCCATTTTTAGAAAGTCGGATTACCCCTTCTATGAAGCTATTGAAAAGCCACAGTCACAGAAAGGTTTGGAGACAGCAAACAAGAGAGAGGGATTCAAAGCTAAAGTTAATTTAATGTAAAAATAGAAATTATTTGGAATTACTATTTCTGCTTACTCGCAAATGAATGTTCCTTTCTGCCCTTAACACATTCTTGGTGTTTAAAAGGGTACATATATTAGAAAGCAGTTTGTATCTCAGAGAAAGATGGTAGCATTTACATGTCCGTATGTCTCTGTCAGAAGAGTTAGAAGTAGGAGTTTCATATGTAGATATACTCAGACATATACTTTTGTATCTACCTATATGGGCCTCTCGGTCCCACAAACAAAAGTTGCATACAGGCAAAAATATGTTTCTCTTTTCTACACGATACCAACCACGTGTCTGGTTTTGAGCAACGCACTCACTCTTCCCTAGAGTCGGCAGGAAATAGATTCAGTAACGACACCTGAAGAGTACCGAGTACAGATCAGTCCTTGTTAAGTTTATACTCGATATGAGCGTCAGGTTAGAGAAAACGCACGAGCATAAACTCCTCAGACAGTAAATTGCCATTATCAGCTTTTTCCCAAGCAACTCCATGACACCTGATGAATCACAAGTACCTTCAAACACATTAAAGAGTGAGCCAGAAGCAGGCAGGTGAGAGGAAGAGTGAGATCTACAGGTTGGATCCTTCATCCCTAAGAAAAGCAAAGCAAAGCAAACCCCTCCTTACTCTTACCCTTGGTAAATTGCCAGGTTTTGTTCGTCTTTGCAGGGCTTTGTTTCATCCTAAACCGCTGTGTCTACTCTGCTTTCCTTGACACCTCTGTATAAAGGCTATTACCATTTGCCATCTTACAATGCTATGTTACATTTGATTGAGCATAATTTCTGTCATTTCTATTAGTAATAATATTTTGCAAGAATTTTTTAGCTGAAATTAGGTTTTTTTTAAAGAACAGGTTAATGCAAGTACTTTATTTGAACTTCAGAAACATTCATATTGATAGCATTTACCAGAAATACAAAAAATAGCTAAATAACAAAATACAATAGTTAAACCACCTCCAAGCCAAAAAATTATTTGCTAAGCTTGTTATACAGATATTTTAAACATCTGTGTTAATCGTGCCAGTCTTTCTTTAAAAAAGCCTTGACTTTGTGGAAGGGATATTTTGTGCAGGGTAGCTGTGATAAGTAACTAACTGCTGGAATTTCTAATCCTATGGATGATTTGCTGATGGAAACTGAGTACAAATGGATTTCAATCACATTTTTTTCCTACTGGTTGTGTATACATTTGATAGCGTGCAAAATTTCATCCTAGCGATTTGCACATGTAAGGCTGCATATACATATATACATTGCCCAGAGTGATTTGTGTCAGAAAATTAGACTTTCAAAGTTTCTGTTTTCAGTAGGAACAGCGAGTGCCCTGCATTACGCAGGCTGGAGACCCATTATACTCAGCTGTACCTAAAAAAAGACAGTTTCTCCACTAATGAAACTAATGAACCCATCTTTTGTTTGCTCTACAATACAATATAAAGGTGATCCTTTGAATAAAACTTACATAAAGCAGCAGTGATAGTGGCTGAGTTGGGCTGAGTATCCACGTGAACCTATGGAAATGCACGTTTTATAGCTGTGGACGAAGATAATGTCATGCAAGGAACTGCTAGTCCAGAAAATGATGTAGCCTTTCATCCTTAATAACCAAATAAAAAATGGGAAGTCAGTACTTGGGAGCTACTCTGGCAAGCAGATCTCCAGGAAACAAGGTTCCCCACAGACTCTTCCTTGATCTTAAAGCTGAACGTGAAACATTTATATGCACGTAGCACCTGGCCAGAAGACGTGGGAAGGCACTTTTATCACACTGGCTGTATTTCTTTCTTAAATAATAGATTTCCTCTCTTTTTCTTTCTCCTCAAAATGGAATACATGCTCAATAATGTTTCTGTACTTTTTTTTTTCTCTTTAAAAAACAGTTTAAGAACAACCAGACAATCTTGAAAACCATCAACACCCCTCAAACTGTCTGGTGCTGAAACGCGTCCCAGTTTTAAAAAGCAAAATTATGTAGTCAAAATAAGTTAAGCATTATTTGGATGAAGAAGTATTTTAAAAAAAAGGCATTAAGGTTAATTGAATGCTAATCTTCCACCCACATTTCCTTGACATCCAGGCAACACAGATAAACGATACACAGACTAACTAGGTCCAACTGAAACTACACAAGTGAGTTGAATTACGTACAATATTTTCCCAAAGGCATTCCACAGGCGTGAAGAACAACAGTACGCGCACCTTAAATCGCTGCTACAAACTACTGCCAGCTTCACAATGGTTGACTCACTTGTGTCTTAAGCAGGACTTAATGTATCAGATACAAAATATGTATGTAAACCTCGACATACTGCAGCTATACCTTTGTATTCCACAAAATTATTCTTGTTTTTTACCTACATCCTCAATGTAGCATGCAATCAGTGATATAGGCAAACCTCCATGATAACAGCATAAAGCAACCTCTACGTACATGCTTCAACTGCAGCAAATGGAAAAACACACTTGGAATCAAATGACAAAGAGCTTAATGCAATGCTTATTCACCTTTAACTGTATGAAAAATGAAAGGAGATTTCCACATGGATTTTTGGTTTTTTCAGGATTAATATTTTCTTTACAAATAAGAAATCCCAAAATACGTTATCCATTAAGACCAGCACCTGTTGAGTGCATGGGTTGAGAAAATAAAGCCATTTTTGTTTGTGCAAAACAACTCTTCACATCTTTCTCAAATAAAAAGCTTTGATTTTGCTTCAGCTTTGCAAATAAGTCCTGCATTTCAGCTGAGAGCAAACCAGAAAAAAAAAAAATCCCAAACCAGATTACTCAAAATTGCAAATTGGAGTATCTGTTGAGTTCCTGACTGTGGCTCCATTGCTACTGTGATACAAAGAGATTTTTCTGTGGTTTAAATATGAGAGAACATACCTCTTAAGAGAAACTGTGAAAGAAGTTTTTACTCTGGTTACTTCTATGCTCTGGGATGTGCAGAGTTTGGACACCAAATTTTAGCCTTAAACCACCTCTTGCTAACTGCATCTCAACTTTTGTCCCTTTTTCAGGATTCCCAGGGATTTGAGAAATAAATGTTAAAAAGATCACAAGTACCCAAGAGGAAAAACAGCTGTAGAGACTGCCTACAACTCAGGCAGTAACAAATGCAATTAGGTCTAGACAAAGCAAATAAGGAAATATTGGAAAATTTCACTGTCATTGTCACCTCTCACTACATCAGAAATCTTTGCTGTAAAGTGTGAATTAGACCTGCATCACATAAGATTAGGATTCAAAATGAGAAAAAGCAGCAGCCCTCTTCCTCTGCAACAGGAATAGAACACGAAATACCTAAAAACATTTGGGGTTACTGCAGCTATTGCAACAGCACTCATCTCTCCAGCTGATTTGTCTAGATTTGCATATGTGTAGAATAACAACAAATATTCCTCTTCTCTGCCTTCCCTCGTGTAAGGGTGTACTGTTTCTAGTTAACGTTTTAGAAACCAAGGCATGGGAAATTCTCTGCACACGGCAGCGGGAAATCAGCGTTCCCCCCATGCTCTTCCCAAGGCTTTGGAAGTCTTTAGGAGCGCTCACCAGTTTCTCTCCACTGCTCAGGAAAGAAACTTCAGAAAAATCAGCAAAAGTGAGGCCACTAGTTTTCAGTTAGGCACTTTTGAATTCAGGCAGGTTAAGCTACCAATACGAGTTTAGCGACAGCGAGCGAGCCATTGCAACTGTAGGTACTGGGGTACTTGGGCATCCCTGCGAAATGCGGTTGTGTTCCTTATGCTGGGATGTGGAGAAACACAGACTCTTTGGAATGAGATTCAAAAAAAAAGCCCAGCCCAGCATAATAAGCAGGAAACCCACTGTATTTTGTGGCAAATAAAATGAAATGAACATGGCCCCAACCCAGAGAGTTACAGCCTAGCCACTAGAGCGTTCTTCTGGGACGCAAGTCTAAACCCATTCAGTCAGACCAAACCCCAGCTTTCCTGGACAAATACCGCAACCACTGAGCAGCCGAACAGAAAGCAGCGTTTGCTTCCCTCTCTCATGTATTTTGCAGAGCCTACCCTAAGAGCAACAGAAGGCAGGGCACAGGAGTCGGGTCAGGCCGAGAACCCCCAGCTTTATGAACAGTGAGAATCCTTAGAGATGTGTCCTTCCAGTACTGCCTCATTTGAGGCAGTTCAGATCACAGTCCAAAACAGAGCTTTAGATGTAAATAAATGTAGGCACACACAGAAACTGGGCAAGTCCAGCGTCCAGCTGAGTTGGGACTTGCAAAGATTTAAAATGTGGACACGGGCAGTCCAAAGAGCGGGCACCTAGGTGAACCATAAGTCCCCGATATGGATGTACATCTAAGCCATCACTGCTAAAGTTAGCTTATTTGGCTTGCTAAATGCACTTACAAATCCATCTTCTTTACAGTGAAAATAGTTGCTCAGCATGAGGTTATCTCCTGCCCTCATTAAGCACCTGAAGAAGGAATCGCAAAGTCCTGCTCCAGCACTTCTACAGTCAGTGCAAAGGCTGGGTCTTGTCTCCACCCGAAAAGGATGCAGGAGCAAAGACTGCTTCATAGCAGCATTACTTTCACAAAAGGAACTAAAGAGGAGCTGGTGGTATCCAGGCTCTGCACCGATCAGTCTGTTAACTACCAGAGACTGCACAAGAAAGGCCAGCCTCATGGCCAAGCCATTACTTTGGTGCTCAGTCTAATTCTTGGTACTAACCGAACTTTCTCTGTGACCCTGGGCAAGTTGCCTATCGGTTTCTCAGTTATCCAGCTATAAAGTGGCAATTCAGAGTACCTCCACGCTTCTTCACCATCTGCTAGGTCTATTTTCATTGTAAACATCGGGCAGCAAATGTCTTCAATTATTCATAGACTAAGGCCAGACCGGAGTAGAACACCTTCTCGTCTGACCTCCGGCATACCAGAGGCTATTACGTGTACATACAATACACAGTGGGGAGCTGATCACAAATGGGGTCTCCGGGTGTTCTTGCAGAAGAAGAGAAATAATAATATTAACTCAAATAGAGCCATCACCTTCCCCTATACATCCAAAGCCCTGGGCCTATTCAGAATTTCAAAGTAATTTTTGTTATTTTTATAAAGCTAGCAAAATTCTGTGTGTTTCTTCTTCCTTATTTTGAAAGTTGTTTCAGAAGACAATTTTTAAAAATGGAAGTTACTGGGAGAGTTCATAAATATTAGGATATTTCAAAGACAAAATACTTGAACACCCCAGCTCCTGCGCTGATAACGGTGTGTGCTAACGCACTTTGCACTAGTGAAATTATTTCTAAATTAAACATGGTACAGCTTTAAGAGAAAAGGAATTCTGGAAGTCAGACAGTCTGGGCATGATTCATAAAACCGTATAAATCAGACCTCCTTAGATTAACTTACTCCACTCAACGTCTAAATATTATAAGGCTTTTCGAAGTAAAATACCCATATTCTTGTTGATATAAGCCGACAAACAAGTAACTCAAGTTTAACCAAATCACATACCTTACCTTTCATGCATTTTCAGGTAATGTCCTCAGTGGCATTATTTGCTTTCTGTAGGTTTATAACGGAGTATTTAAATCACACTCAACTCTATTTAGAAGAGGATCAAATAAAAGTCAGCTTAATAAGAATTAAGTTTACTTCTTATTTCTGCTGGTATAAAAAAAGAAAACTGCGCAACTACTCAGAGCACTAGTAGAATTTTCATACATCTTGATGGACTGGAAGAAAATAGTGCAAAAGAAAATACTGCAGCAAGAAATGTGACAGAAGGCAGCACATACGTACTACAACATCACCTGTTTATTCAGTTCATAATGGCATTACACACCACCATCACGTCGGCTCTCAGAAAAACACCAACATCTCGACAAAGGCAGTAATTCACATTGTTTCTCATCCAAGTGTGTGTGTGTGTGTGTTTTTCCTCAGGCTTTCCAATCCTTGTTTAAGGAACTATAATCATCTCGGTGTCAAAATTCAATTTATCAGATCCAATATATATTAAGGGAGTGAAATAAAAGGGCTCGCAGCATGTAAGCCTTCAAACAAGCTGATTTGACCATCCCCTCTGGACTCAAACCTCTGATTCTGTAACAGCTAGCACTGAAGTGAATGAGCTGGAAGACACGCTGTCCACTTTCTGTCTCCTTACAGTGCCACCAAGCTGATTTAACTACAAAGTTTGAGAGAATATAAGGCAGTCCTCAACTGCACTCCCTTCTTGTTCAACAGCTACGTAGGATTCTTCTCTGAGAACTTCCTTCAGGAAAGACTGCACTGAAGAAAGGAGGTAAAGTTCATCAGATCTGAGGATGAAACCTACCTACCTTAAATACAGGCAGGACAATAACTGGGCTTGCAGGGAGGTTACATTCAGGAAACCACCCTACGGTCAAGGGCTCGGGGACTTAGAACGGACCCTGTTATGTAGGATGGGGTGAAGGAAACTGGTACTGGAGGTGGAGGAAATGAAAGTTGTGAGCAGAGAGGCAGTATGGTTCTACCAGGATAAGAGCCTGGTATCAGGAGTCATCAGGAGGTAACCAGAAACCTGTAGGTTTTGAAGTGACAGCAGCTCGTCTGATCTAACCCTGGAGAGTACTGGGCTCAGGAGACAGCAAACCGGGGAGAGCTGAACCAAGAGAGAGCGCTGAGGTAGCTACAAACAATAAAGAGACGTGAGATGAAGGATTCAAGGGAGAAGAATATTGGGACAAACCACCGTGGCAGGGAGGAGGATGAGGTGGAAGACTGAAGCAGGAGAATGAGTAGTCGTCAGACAAGGACAGAAAGGTTCAGTCTCTGAGGAGCTGGTCAGTTGGCCAAGACTTCCTTCCCAGGGACTTGGACAGCATGGGAATGTTTCTCAACTCCCAGCAAGAGGTTAGGGAATCGGCAGGATGGACACCCTTCCTTCCTTCCTGCCGACAGTCAGCAGAAGAGAGAACTCCCTGCCACCGCTCGCCACAACGCAGTTAGCTCAAGGAGCAGATGGCTGTCAGGCGTACCCAAAGATTGCCGTCCTGCCGATGACCCCTGGGGTGCGGGGGGTTGTTACAAGTCTGCAAAATCTAGTTTGGAGTTTTCAGTTTGCTTTTCTAAAAACCTAGGGAATTACACAAAATATTAAAAAGAATATTATGCTTGCGAGTAAAGAAATGCATAAAGCAAGCAGTATCAAAACTACAACTGCCTGTTCCTTCTTAATGTGCTCTCTTCTGCGCGTACTCCTTGGGACGTACGTTCTCCTCCAGCGATCCCAGCTGCATAGCCATGACTGCTACTGTCCTTATAATTTTGTCTCATTTCTTTTTCTGTTGTTTTGTGCTTGTTGTTTGTTTCTTAAATAATGCAGAAGATGGGTAGCAAATGAAGGAGATCACTGTAGGGCGAAAAGAAGTATATTCTTTGAGTCAGGACAGTTGGATACCGCCTGAAGAATGAGATCCTATGCCTGCCTCTGTACATAACACAAGGCATGACTCCGAATGGAAACGTTAACTAACGGGATGAGCACTAATTCTCTGGCTTCTTACACATCCCATGTGAAACATCTGGCCAAGTTTGCCAAGTACTCACAGTTTCAGCCAAAGTTTAATGTATTATAATGGGTTTCTGGATACTTGGTATTGTTATACCATTGTGAATACGGTATAAAAATGCAGAGTGCTTTAAAAAGCATTTTCAAGACGTCTCTCCCTGTGACCACCAAAATTAGTAGCAGTTTGGCAATTTTAAACTTCGTCTCACAACACTGTTCAGGTTGCTCAGTAACACTGCTTGATTTTATATGGCTATTGTAAAGTATTACAGAAGCGTCCACAAAGAAATTACTCATTCAGTCATTGTCACAGAATATGACTATCACATCTCATCTTTTTCAATGAAGATAAAGCACTGGATGCAGATGAAGTAAAGACCATCCCAGCTGATGATGGAAAAACATGCTGACATGGCAAAAAGAGCGGTGTGTGTTTGTACACGTAAATACTCTAGTTCTACTTCTGTAGAGAGGAGAAAACCCAGGATGCACAGGTGATGTTAAATTTAACATGTGTGCTTGATTTTGCAGCCTTAGTAATGCTCTGTTAACCCAGATTTTTGAATGCAGTAGGCTATAAACTCATCTATGTAGTTTTCAAGAATTTAGGGGAAAGAGACAAACCCTCAAAAAGCTGAATCAAAGCGTAACCCATTTTGTACCGGTTTGGGAACTGTAACCTGATGTGTTACTTTAACACAAAGTTCTCTTAGAGATTTGGGTTGGACTAACAAGAAGAGCAAGATTAACTTAATTAAACAATACTGGCTAATTTTCTGGCATTGAAATCATAATATTTCGTTCCAGTAAGTACAGAGTCAAGCGAGTTCATGATTTCCATTTGTGGTCTTCAGGCCCAGCAAACTCAGCGGAGGACATGAAATGTAAAGCTTTTATCCGTGGGCAGGAGCACTCCCTCCACACCATCACAAGTCCAGATAAACCCAAGTCCAGATAAAACCAAGTCCAGTAGCACTTCTGGGAAACCTACCACTCGCTGACACCCCGCAAGCGCGCGGGAGCATTTTTGTCCGACGCGTGTGACCTTTCCTTCCCGGCACATTGGGGCTGTGACTGCCCACGGGTGCCGTGTCACCTGGCGGGTCCTTCTTTGGTGTCCCCCCCCGGAGGTTGGGGGTTACCGGGCTCCCACCTTCTCGGCGGGGGTGACGAAGAGCAACGGTGACATCTAGTGGGGGACTGAAGTGCCGTCACACGGCGGGAAGACAACGTCACGGCCGCACACAGC
>NW_009630434.1:17847-49479 GCF_000690535.1 Cariama cristata
AATTGCGGTGGGTCGGCGGGTGGTCCCGTTGGCTTCCTTCGGGGCCTGGGGACACACACCGACGTGAGAGCTCAAAGCGTCCTCCGTTTTGACCACAGGTGCCAATTTATGAAGACGAACTCTTAACAAGCCTCCAGTCGGTACACTTTTTTCTTTCCCTCCCCCAGATCAAAAAAAAAAAAAAAAAATCCTTGATACAACAACAACTCCTGTGTCAGATTGAGAATAAACAATTAAAAAAATATTCAAGAACTACTTACTGAAGAGGCTATGAGATATTTTCTGGACCCATGGGCAAAATATATTTTTCCCCGTCCTGTCATAGAAAGCTGAATCATTTTTGCAGTTTTCTGGAAAGCTTCGTTAAGCCTAACCGTGGGGCTTGCTGGGGAAACGCGCCATGGGAGCGCCAAGGCCGAGTGGTTAAAACTGGGCACGTAAGGCTCGGCTGAAACGCAAGCCTTACGAGTGGGAGCGCTGAGCAAACACACAGGCACAATTCGGCCGCTCGGTGCTCTAGCCCTCCAAAACTCACATGGGCTACACGAGGAGATCAAATTAAATATGCTCTATTTTGCAGCCCAGATGTTTTAATACACCCACACAAGTCAACCCAAAATTTCTAAAAAGAAACGACATTGCACTAAAACGTAGCCTACTTGAACTATCCTTGAAAAACAGCAAATAGTCTATTATGACAAGTACACGCCAAGAACCTTCTGAGGATTCGTTCGATGTAACGCATCCATTAGGCTGTGAGATCAGTTCCTTGGGAAGTGTGACACAGGAAGCTTCTTTAGCCAAACCCAAACTTTTCTTTTGTGAGCACGTGAGCCCTGTGTCTATTTGCCACCCATACACCTTCTGCTTCTTCTTAGTTTTGTACCACAACAAAGTTTAGGAGGCTTATACCATCACGGGCTTTGGTAAAAGGCAAATAAATACAGCTGTGATGGTTTAAGCCCTACCCACACATCCCTACTAGCCCGGGTTTACATCTTTCCAAAGCTGTTACTCCCAGCTCTGATATACAAGAAGGGGATGCACACTTTTTGAGCAGTATTTAAAGCTAAAATGCCGGGCTTCCCATTGCAATGGCTGAGATTCAAGCACTTCCTTGACTCAGCTTCAGAGTCAGAGATGCAGCGCAGAGCGCGGCAGGTGAAGGAGACAGTTTGAAGTACCACATCCAGATTTGCCAGAAGTTATCTGTTAAATTCCCAAGTCAAAAAAACTCAGTGAAATTTTTACAGACACCCACCTGCCTTGCTCTATCCTATAAGATGGCACGGAAGGAGAAGGAAGAGTTTCAGAAAACTGTATAATGTGTTTGGAAAAAAAAAATGCACTGCAAAACAAATTGCAAGGCCTATCCACAGCTAACTCCGTTTGGTCAGGCTTAGCATCTACATCACAGCAAGCAGTACTGTTTTCTGACTATACAGCCGCTTTTCTTAAAAGCAGTACACGTGTTCTTAATATACTGCCAAAAGCTCTTGCACTCAGGCAGGCCCAGATGAAATATTTTCAAATACTTGCCGAGTCCCTCTGATTGAAAAGATTGTTACTCGACTCAACTAGCAGATTTCTTACTCACAGAATAGGGGGAGGCTTCTTATTCACACAGCACAGAGCTGCGCCTACGTGGGGACAGATGCTGTGAAAAGAACACAGCAACATGAAACCCAGAAATAACCGTAATAGTAAAACCTTTCCTTTTCCTCCTAAAAACTAGTAACAACACTAAAGCACATGCTGGGTAGCAGCAGTTTGTCCACATGCCAGAGGAAAACAAATAAAACAAAACTAAGGAAAAAAAAAATCATCTAAAGAGTTACACAAGCCAAGCCCTTTGAGAGAAAACACAGCCCTCTGAACAACCGAACACTGGGTCCCGGCATTAGTTTGTAGAGTTGTTGTTCTTCTCCTATGGGACTGCAGCAATCTTGACTGGCTGCTTACCCTCCTGAGGTCCATGCCGGACTCTGTTTATAATTGTGGGATACCAGTGCTTGTGCATCACGACACACGGCCTCTGTTACTGGAAATGATCCTGGCCGATTTACTAGCAACAGAATGAGTAGCTGACACATCGTACGAGAACAAGAGGTACCATTCTTAGGGAGGCAGTAGTAAAAATAAGAGAGAAGCCTTGAGATGCATTCAAAGGTATTCAAAACAAAACCTCAAGAAGGAAAGTAAGTCTCCTTTTTGAATGCAATGGTCCTCATTTACAGGTAAGTAATGGAGGAAAGAGCAAGCCAAAGTCCAAAGCATCTATCAATTCTGTTACATCAGCTCTTGGATGTTCTCATCAAGATAACAAAGGGTACACTTTTTAAACATGAAAAGCATCCATAACCACAGAAATAAAAGCCAAGGAAACCAGAGCTCGCATGCACTTAAAAAAACAACCTGGCTCACAAGACTGTCCATCGCCACACAGCAACTCCACAAAACTACTAGAATAAAACTCCTAAAACTGATTTTGCTGGAAGTTTGAGAGTTGTTCTTCCCTGCAACCTGTCAGGAGAATATCTTCACAAAACCAGAAAAAAAAAAAGTCCTACTGGGATATCAGCTGACACATTTTTGCATCTTCCACAACTTTCTCTTTTCCATTCCCTTGAGGGCTGTATCAGTCAACACTTCACAGCGTCCACATTCCCTTATCAGACACCAGTGTTCATGGCATCCCCTTGCCATGCCTTATTTATTTTGGAGATTTGATAAACTGTGATTCTTGGCTCTCGGTCTTTCTAAGTTTGGGAACAGCTTTATTTATCACTAGCTCTGAATTAAGGCTATAAAACTTCTATGAAAATGTGTAGATGGTCCCTTAGAAGAGAGCTGTGCAACACTGCAAATGAAACGGTTAAGGACGACGTCTGTTTAATAACAAAAACAATTCAGCTAGCCTGCTAAGGAGTAAGCCACGCCAGTACTGATACGACAGGAGTGTTTGCCGTGCTTTGCGATAACAGGAGTCTATTTATACACTTTGGTGCGCAGACCAGACACCCTCTGCTAAGCACAGGTGAGAGTGGGTGAGAACACACAGCTATGAGCAGTCTTACCCTTTTTAAACTATATTCTCAGGTTACACAAATTCATCGCTTTTAAGGTGTTTTTCCCAGAGTGTGAGTCAAGGGAAAGCCACAGCATTCCCACAATTGCGAATGCTTCTGGGTATTCAAATGTCACCCGGGGGAAAGCTACTTTGCCCTGGTAGATACTGGGGTTTCCAAGGGCGTCGTTCCCTATGTCACCGTGACGGCATGGACAGAGAAGTGTATTCCTTCACGTACGACGTTCCCTCCTGACTCATCTCAGTACGATTCCCCTATTGCGTTCGGAGCTGTGTGTTCAGAGGAAGCTGCTATTTCAGATCGCAGCAATGAGTGAACTGCTTTTGCAGAAGTCAGTGTTTCATGATAGAGGCGGCTGTTGCTTGGAGAGAGCAGAGTATCACTATAAATACCAGCTCCTTACAGTTATTTCTCCTTTTGGTAGTGGTCGATATCTGGAGTGCCAAATTAAAGAACAAATGTGGTAACTACGCCCTATATTGTAAAATCAATAAGTTAACAAGTCTCCTTTTAGTCTAATGCAAAGTCTGTACTTCCTTGTCTACAGTAGAAGATATTTAATCGGGCAGTTCATATTGCAGGAGTCAACAATAGTCTGGAAAGTGCTTTGCCTCAGTTTAAAGATGACATGTTCATCAAAGAGCCATTTCTCTAAGGAAAACAAAAAGAATTTCTGGTTAAGTCAACTAGGCAGCCTTAAAGACAGTATTGATGGGTTTTGCAACCAAGATATTTAGGTTCTACAGCACCGTTCTGTAGGAGGTTCAGGATTTTTCAGGCTAAGAAGGAAAACTTGCAGCGTAAGTAGATCATTAAACAATACATTTTATCATCAGGGATTAGTTGCATCTCCTATTTCGCCAGGGTTATTTGGTGTTTGTTTGGGTTCTGCCATCTTCGTGCACTGTTGTGTAAGCTGTCAAATTTTTGTCAATAGTAAGAAACCTCTTGCCTGCAATGCTGCCTTCCCCCAGGTGAATTTGATGCCCTTTACTTTGGAATAGGGGCTGCACCTCTGCTTCCATTAGGGGTTTTGATCAGATGGGGATTTGGTCTAGAAGGTGCAATTGCAGTAGATGCACATCCACATTGCCAGAAGTTCAGTCAGAAAACGTTTAGCTCTTGACTGCATTAATTCTGCCGGTACCTTTCAAGAACTGTTAGTAACAAAGTAGTTTCAAATAGGCACGGAAAGACTAATGTCAGGAAAAATTTTAGAAAGAGAGACTCTTTCAGGTCATAGCGGTAGGACTCAGACTAGCTGATGCTATCCTGGAGGATCAGTACTCCACAGCTACCTGTAAGTTAGAGGCTGGTGGACTTCAGGCCTGCTAGGGGAGTTGGCCCAGAAGCCAGTGGTGATACTGGAGATTCCTCCTCCCCTCCCCAAGGCAGCATGCCAGAGTCTTGGCCCTCCTGACAATGGGTATGCACACATATCTCCATACATGTTCTCTTGATAATGAAGTTGCGGCCTTTTAACCTAATGCTTTTTGGCGTTAACAGCGATTCACAGACGGCTCTCCAGGTATCGGAGCCAGCATTGCCCTGTCAACAAGGCATTATTATTTACTTATTTTTAAATACTGACGATGAATCTTTACAGTCCGATTTTGGGCCAGGTACTGCTTCCTAGGTACCTTCTTCCGCTGCGGAGAAGACCGTCATTTACAGCCCACGTACCAGACAGTAACTGAACATTAAAGAATTACCTCAGGACAGCCTTGCCTAGCACCACACGCTGCTTCCACATGCAGAGCCCAGTATGGGGAGGCAGTTTCTCCATTTGCCTATCAAGCACTTGCATAATCTACCCGGAGAGCACAGGCCAGACAGAATCACTTTATCAGCTCCGCACTCAGCTCACAGATTGCGGTACTCAGCTCTAGCAGATTCCCTGACTCCCAGCACATTTGCTGGGAGCAGACAAGCCTTCCTGAAGACCCTCATCTTTGTTGGCTCTAGACTCTCATTTCCTAGCCTCTGTAAAACCCATGACAACCCAACAGTGCTCGGCAGCTGCTGTAACTGTAACCAAATAACACTCTACAGGGTTCCTCTTGAGGAACTCAAGCCAATTGTCCTCTGAGCTGCTAAAATAAAAAAAAACAAAACAAAACCCACACCTCTACCTACAGATCCTTCCCTCTGCCCTGCATGTGCTGCCCACTATAATGAGAACTGTTTCATCTCTTTCTTCACATAAATATCTGACCGACCTCTTCCTAGTTCTATAATGCTTAAGTTTGTCTGCCACCATTTATTTGATGATTTACCACCTTCACATCATTCACATAAGATTCAATGGAATCCAGAAACATCTGACACTTATTAAAAGCAAGGTATAGAGTATGATGTTCAACTGCATATAGGGATATTACAACACTTGTTGTCCTAGAAGGGAGCACACTTTGTACTTTCCTAAATCTACGCTGCTCTGGAGGCTGAAAATTCCCAATTTCAGTACATGATTAAAACATCGGTCCCTTTGTGGGACACCCCCAAGGTGCTCTCTCTTCAATTCATATTCCTCACCCATGCCTCTTGTTCCTGCTCCAACCCATGCTAAAGCAGGCCCTAGGAAAACAACCTTAGAGGGCATTATTTTGAATGTTCTCATGGGGCTTCATCTGTCCAACAAAAAAAAAAAATTTAAGAACACCTTGATGTTCTTTCATGTGGTTTAACAAGACCCAGCTTCTAGAGAATTTTTAAATTTTTTTTTTAAATTTCCACTTGCCCACAGGTTAACCATCACGACTAAATAGACAAATTTTAAATACCACCAGTACTATTAACCAATATGGTGCTTTTCTATTTATCCAGAAACAAACCAGATAACAGTCAGCGTCAACAGAATTTCTGAGTGGGTCACAGCAGCATATTTTTCCCCCAAACTGACCCAGAGAACACACTAAACAGCTGTCCTCAACAGTTTTAAACTGTCCTCTGGCATTAGTTTGGCTTTCCTTCCATGTTATTCTTTTTTTAACTCAGAACAACTTTTTCCAGTCATCCAGAGGAATCTCCAGTAAAAACAGACAAGTCATGAGTTGATGTTCTTGATATTTTTGAGGTTAAACAAGCATTTTTATTTACAGTAAAACAACATAGTTCCTACAGATTGCAGTGGAGACTTCTGATTGAACTGAAACTTTGTCTCACATGCTCTATGAGGCTGTACATACATCTTAGTAAAGAGGAAAAGGAGGACATAAGACTTATTTTTAAGTTACAGAAATAGCTTAATTTGAGCCAGCTATGTTTTCCTTTGCAGTCAGTAATACTCCTTCCACATCACAGTTTAACCTAGGATTTACACCCTCATGTAAAAAGATCCCACACTTTCACAGATACACATAAGTTTGCAAGTTTTAAAACATGGTCGGGATGGTAGAAGATAGGAACAGACACGGTGCCAGTGAACGTGGACATTACCAAGAAAGGGCTAGTGTATGAAGAAGCAATGGTCAACAGTGGCTTAATGGATGACCACATGGCCAATGGAATTAAATTCACAGTAAGAATTCCTTCTCCAGTTGGACTGCCTTGCTATTGAAGTGAGGCAGATTTGATGTTGTCTATTGCAAGAATTAACTGTTTACTTCCCAGTTTCTTCTAGCATTCTGTTATGGAAACAGCTCCTTCTTTGAGCTGCCTAATCAGTTAGGGCCCCAGATAATACACTTTCAAAAGAATAATTTTACCTAAACACTGAAAGACTTGAATTGGGCTGTTGCTTCTGACTTCTGGTGGTCTAAGATCAGTTCCAAATACATGAGAGAAGTCTGAAATAAGAATTCCTGGAAATGAAAATATTGATTTCCCCCAACAAGCACAAGAATCTAAGGAGAAACAAAAGGTAGTCTAATTAAAAATATAAACTTCTTTCACTATTCCGCCCACAATTAGGAGGAACTTCTTAACTGCTACCACAATTTACCCTTTACTAAAAAAAAAAAAAAAGCCCTTTTGAAGGGCAATTTATTTTTTTTTTAAACTGATGCTTACTCCCTCTCCAATGAATTGAGAGCATGAATCAATATAGCTCCAAGGAAGCCACCTGTGTTGTACAGATTTACTGTATTAACAGATTTTTCCCCCCCTAGCTTCAAGCTGCTTGCCAGTCATATTGTCAATGACCACACTGGATTTCGCAGTGTAGAATACCCCACGACACATCTGGTGCTTGGTTTTAGGAATAGCGGTGTTATATGTGGCAACGGAGTGTTTCTGCAGAAGTAAGTCTTTGATCACTGACCTAATAATCCCACTTCATCCATACTACCAAGGGTGGTAGCATGGATTATGATGGAGATTAAAATAATTTGGAGCATAATGAAGGCGATTAAAATAATTTGTTTATCCTAATAAAATGGAACCTGGATGATAGAATGTAATTTCTAGTGAGCTATAGGAACAGAGAAGAACGACATGTGCTAAAGGAACAGGGTGGCACAAGAACAGAGACAAGTTATCCAAGAAAGGTGCAAAGCTGGAAATTGGAAAAAAAAAGTCCCTAATAATGAAAACAATGATGAACTGAAGCAAAAACCCCTAACTACTTTAAGCAAAAAAATGGTTTGGGGGGGGGGGGGGGAGCAGAATAAAGTGACAATGTCAGATGAAGAATATGTGCAAGCGAGGGAAGGCCAAGACAATTTTCTGTGGATATCTTTCAATTCTCCGAAAGGAGCATGAAGGCAGGACAAAACAGCCAAGATCAAGTGATGACCCAAGGGTTGGTGTTAAAAGGTAAGCTTGAGGGTGTTCCACAATTGGAAGCAATTTACAAAAAGAAGGAACTGTCTTTGAAGGATAGCCTCTGACTGGATCCCTTAAAACAAACCGACCGCCTTGTTGGATCAAGTCCAGTACAACCAGTGAGGAAAAAAAAAAAAGGCAAGGAAAAAACCCAAACAAAATAAAACACAAACCCAGGAGAAATAAATCACATAAATGCAAAAGCCTTTGATTGCCTATTCCTGTTCCACACAAAAATAGGAGCAAATGTGACCACTTATCTCCCAACCTCTTTTTCAAGCTACAAGAATCCTTCAAGTTACAGTGGTGTTTTCTCCGGGAGCCATTTCCAGTTTATGGAAATCCTTCCTGAAGTTTGGCTTCCAGGGTGTAACACAAAGTTCTAATAGCGGCCGCACTAGCGCCACAGGCATGTTTATCACTTCATTCTTAGAAGAATTTCTACTGCTTACTATGCACATTTGTCCTAAGTTCTCCTAGAGCTTAAGCAAAGCTGATCAAGGCAGGCGTGGGATTTACAAGCATGAAGTTACAGCTTCTGAGGAGAAACCTCACACACCCTAAGTTCAGCCAACAGTCTTAGCTCCTAAATGGCTGGCTGCTTGTAGGAAATATCTTTTGGCTACTTGGGCTGGGGCAGCCCCAGTCCTTTCCTGATCCATTTTCACCTCTTTCCTTACTTGTAAGGAAAGTTACTTCCTTTTTTTTTTTTTTCAGTTGCTTTTAAATATTAAATAGCTGAGGCACAAGAATTAGTTCCTACAGGGCCCACTAGAAGGACTCTTCGACTGATGAGTGCATCTCATTTACACCAAAGTACAGTCCATATTACACATCCCTTATTCTTAACAATACTTTCTCCTCAAGTATCACACATTGCAAAGGCAAAAGGTTGATGAAGGGCTAGGTACCACCAATTATATGTGGCCATTAGCCTTCATTAATATGGTACTGGGAGAGCTTTGTAAGACACAAGGTCGGATACCGTATTGCCAGGGGAAGAAGGTAAGAGGCCCAGCACCGTCTCCAAGCAGAGACAGCCGGGTGCAGTGAGGTATTTCTGGGCTGTGCTCCCGGTGCTCTGAGCTGCGGCGGCGTCCAGTTACTAATCCTGAGTTCTCTGTGCATTCACATCTTGCTGAGCTGAAACTTTTCCTTCCTCCTGGAATCCAGCGTGCCCAGGAGGAAATTTTAGTGGCTTTGAAGGAATCAGCACAAGCATAGGCTGGCTTCTAACACCTGTTTGAGCTCTAGCAATGACAAAATTCCAGCTTTGTCTGTAAGTGGCCTTACAGCTGGTCTGCATCACACTCACAGTTCTAGTAATAGAAACATGGTGCAGAATGGTTGAAGCTAGCTTGGGATACCTTTAAAGGTCCTTCCTTCATCAGCCCTAGCATCCTTGTTACTGGCCTACTGTTGTTGACTGAATGTTGACAAACGTTGCAAGTGACATGACCTTCTCCCAACCTGCAATCTCACTAGGAAAAAAAGTTACTTTTGATGGGGTTCATTTCCTCTGAACCAATGGCTGTTGACCTTCACTATATTTTTTGCATGATAGTTTATTAATTTGTTCTCATATTTTCCTCTCATGGTTCCCAAACACCAGGATAAACATGGGTACAATACAATCTCTTCCAGTCTGTTGACACGATCCCATAGCTGAAAAAAAAAAATTGTGAGCAGCTGTCTCACTAGCCACTGGTTTTAAAACTCTCAGGTGCATCTTTTCCAGATCTCCATATTTAAAAATATTTGATTTGATGTCTAAATACACACAATGCTTAAAGATAATGGAAACAACAGAAGGTAGCACACTCAGACCAGGCAGGCAAGGTTTAGGTAAGAGTTGAGTGATACAATCTGTATTGTTTTTCCCTTGTGACTGAATGGAAAACTAGAAAGTGGGTTTACTGCACATGTGGCAGAGCCAGAAATAGGAAAGACTACAAGGAAGAAGAGTTTTGGAAGACTGCCCATACAGCACTGGTAACAGTCTTCTGGAGGATTGTTTTTCACATTGAAGACTGTTTAGAAGGAGACTTGAAAGCAAGAGCAGTTTCCCCCAAAAATTTATCTTTCTCTAAAAAGAAGATATGGAGTTGTTATTGGCTTTTTTTGTTGTTCTTCCCAAGAAGAAGCCTGCTGTTTTTTGTTTGTTTGGTTGGTTTTTTTTTTAATTTACAGTATCTAGACCATAAAGTTCTACTGACTTCAGCTGGACTAGCCACAAGGTTGGAACTATGTATGTGCTTCACTATCTTGCCAGATCAGCAAAAGAAGGCTCATCGTCCTGAAGAATTTACAACTACGTACTAAAAATTCACAAAGTCAACTGGAGGTAGCCATTTTAGCTGCAGCATGTTGGCATGCACATGCCTTTACCAGCTAATGGAGCTTTGCCAAAAGTTTCAGGGCCCAGCATTAGTCTGCATGTTTTGAGTCCCCTTTACTACACAGAAAAATTAATCTAAGCGTGTTTTTTCTATTATATAGTTATTTTCTAAACTGTAATTGCTGAAGTCGCACAAGATCTTGCACACAATTCAATTCTATTTAACTGTCATTGGTTATCTAGAGCTTATTTTTACTCTCTTAGGCCTCTTCAGTGGTCAGCTGGCATTTAATCCTAGGGTTAGGACCTGGAATTCATTCCTTAGCATACCTGGCTGCCAGCTGGCTGGCATATCTAACTGTATGGATGGCAGATGTCTTCTTAGATTGCTCTGTTCTCTTATTGAAAGCACTTTCTGATTCGTTTCCTGCCTTTACTTGTTTGGAAGAGAGCCATCATCCTTCCTGAAGGACCAAAGATGGAAGTTAAGAGGAGGCTAAAACTCTGGAAAATGCTGAAAATACTGCCGGGGTGTGTGTGTGTGTGTGAATCTTTGAATATGAAGTGTGGGTCTTAACAAGGATAAGATAACAATCTTCAACAACAGACAAGCTGTCATGATGAAGAAAAAGATTAATTTGTTCACTGTGCCCATGGCAGACAGAAAAGAAATACTGGACTTACATAGGCATGCAAAAAAAGCACCTCCTTTTTAATGGTATGATTAGTGAAGCTCTGAAAGAGATTAATGAAAAAGTTGCAGAGTTTCTGACATCAGAAGTCTTCAGGAACAGAAGCGTTGTAAGCAATGCTGTAGGTACAGCACTGTCTTGACTGGGGTCTCATGAGGTCTACTCCTAGCCTATTTTTCAGTAAGTACTCCTTTTATTTGTTGCTATATCTTTAGGTGAATGAAGAGTCTTAAGAAAATAAAATTGGGTGCCTGCCTGACCAAACACAGACAGAGGTTTGTATCAAAATTCATATAACCTGCAATTCAACAAGCTTTCAGCAAAAAGTCTAAGCATGTTCCTAGTGTTCATGCACACATTCTTGCATGAGACTTTGATGACTAAAGAAGAATTGATTTAGGCGTTTTTCCTACAAAGGCAGTATTTCATAATTTGTTTTCTGGGAAAAATAACCAAGCCCTAAAACTTTAACATAAAACTCCAACAAATGATGCGGAATATTTTTTATTTCTTGCAGTCTCTGCCTCCACATTGGGAAAGGAAATGAAAGCTGTAGCAAGTAAAGGAAATGAGAGCTTTTTCCTCAGTCCTCCTACACACGCATTAAAAAGAGGGGGTGTGTGGGAGGAACATAAACATGTTAACCCATTTACATTCCCTTTGCTCCCTTTTCTCCATCCAAAAATCAAACAGTTCAAATGAAACGTGAGAAGCTTTAGCCCAAAAGCAGAAAATCTAAAAAAGTGCCAGAGGTCATTATGGGAATGAGGACAGAGTGAGTTTAAAAGGCCTTCCAGAGTGCATCAGTTACATTAACATCCACAAATTAATTACCTTACCACCCTGAACTTTACCTATGTACATACGTTAAATCACTAGTGATCAAAACTTACTGATATATCATTGTAAACTCTATGGGTCTTCTGAGCACATATATAAGTAGTCTTAATCCATACCACTTTAGACGGAAAAGGTTACACGTTCCAAATTTCAGTTTTGTCACTACTTCCATATGAGGTTGAGACGCTCTGGTATTTGTTTACAGACAAAGTATTTTACCTAACTGCCAACACTATGTAAAAGTGACTGATCCAGCACATCTTTGACCACACATTTAATGAATGACCAGTTTTCATACACTTATTATTTGCCTATAATGCCATTGGGTGTCAGAATTATTCCCTGCAATCACAACGGATACGGAGCTTATCCAGGAAAACAAACTTGGACTGCAGTCCACAAAAAAGTTAAAATCTAGCAAAGAACTTTGATCTTGACATGCCCATCATAATAACTTACTATAAAAACAATGCACTTCATCAAGTTCATCTTCAGCTATTTGCTATGAAACTGAAGACTATATTACACTTATTGTACAGTATAAATCAACTGTTTATTAGAGTCATTTTTAAAACGTCAAAATAAACTACATTTCCCTTTTTGCATTAATTTTTCCAGGTTCTTTTTAAAATAAAATGTTCATTTTTGAACTATGACAGCTAAAATAGAAACCTCTGACACAAACTTAGCCTTCTAGCCTGTGGACAAAATATAAAATTGTTGTTAAATTGGAGCGGACCAGAAAATGGATGGAGAAACTCATCTGTGCTAATTACGCACATTTGTGCCATGACATGGGTCGTAAGTAACAGCGCAGGACAAGGTGTGCGTTACAGCAGCAGGATTCAGGAGCATTTTGCCGAGTAAGTCCAAAGACCAAATACTTCTGTTACCAAGATATGTAGATGTTACACCATCAAATACTTCATTATATATACTATCAGCATACTTTCCATGTGATAAGACTCAAAGTTTTGTAAGCTTCTTAACGTTCATTTAATTGATCTTTTCTGTGTTCACTCAAATGTAACTGATCGAACATCCCCTTTAACATTCATACCATTTGCCTCAAATATACTGGCTGTTTGAACCTAAACTGGCCAAATTATTTTTTGAAGTGCATGGCAGTGTAACAATACACCTTATGCTGGTGCTGCAAGAACAAATCTGACAATTTTACTCCCAGCTACAATAAATTTATCGAGAAATCTAAGCTTACAATAAAATTGAGAAGTCAACATACTAATCAAAACATTTAAGTAGGCACTTCCATTTCCAAGCAGAATACTCTCATCCCTTCTCTCCTGTTCATTGTTATTTGCCCCAGAATGATGACTCTGTATTCCTTGTGCAAGATATATAAAGAAATGGGTCCACAACGTTCTAGCTTCATAAGAGATTGGGTTGAACATAAGCCATCTCAAATATTATCCTGAAATGTAAACTAAACATGAGCTTTTTTTCAAGTTCAAAAAGTTAACAAATCCCCACGCTTCTTGATTTTCATATGACACAAAGTCCTTCTTAAGCGGAAAAGGCAGTGTATTTCTAATTAAAGAGAGATTGTTAGAGATTTCCAGTGATTTCCAGAGCACAAAGGATCAATCCATTTATAAAATTATCATATCAAAAGTAAAGTCGGGATAGGGATGCTAGCAAATGCAGGCTACAATCCAAGGCTAGATATTTAAGCATGCTGGACTAATTTCAGGTTTACATTAAAAAGTAAGGAGCTGGCAACTCCTGTTCTTGTTAGGAGTCAAATTGTTTCCTCAGTAGAAAAAATAGCAGCCAGTTACAAGCTTGCAGTAACTTGTGCTACTGCATACACGAGTCTGAGGTGTCAGTACTGCTTGTGAAACTTGTTGACCATCCATTTCTTGGTATCTTGATGCGTACTACGTAAATTCATTAACACTCATCTGAAGATCAGATATTAAGCAGTTTTCATTGCGTCTGATTGCCCTCAAGCACTAAATATTGCATGAACCTCTTTTTTTTGGTTTATACATGAATCAGCTAGAAAACAAGTACCATTACAGCTGTGATGGTCTGAAGACATCACAAGGAGCGGAAGAATAGTATCTTCGCATTAGTGAAACTAATATAGTGGGGGGGGGGGAATATACACAAAGCTTTGGGCATGGAAGCCCTTTGTCCAATAACTTCTTTTTTCCCCCCCAAGTGGTATCAGTTCTTGTAACTAAATATGTAATTTGTGCACAAAAGCCTTGACTCGGCTTTTCTGGAAATTACACTAAAACTCTGGTGCTGACCATGACCTAGCCACTCAGAGACAGGATGATGGCTCTGTTATTAAAAAAAAAAAGCCAAAACACCACACACCAAAAAACCCCCAAAACCCACCACACCCCAAATGGTTAGAAGACCACCGATGGCACTCTTGACTGTTCTCCACATTGAATTCATCAGCAGTCCCAAATCACTGGACCATTTTTCAGACTGAAGTATTTTCTGGAAGTGTTTGAAGTCAGACAAAGTGTTTACAATTACTCTTCATCTTTGTCAGAGGTGTGGCAGCCAGCTCACACAGAACATTGAAGAGCATCATGACCAACAGCTGTTTCTGGAACTCTACTCAACATTGTTGAAAAGTTTTCTTCAGCTTTGGCTCAATGCGATTTCAGTCTTGAGCCAGAAACACTGGGATCTTTGGGGGCTTACAAAGCATGAGTAGCCTTACAAAATCTAGGCAGTTTGCCAAAGGCGGGTTTTTTTTAAAAAAAAAAAAAAAAAAAAAAACAAAAACCAAACACACTTTGTTGAACTATGGTGGAAGGTTAAACAATTCACACAGTTTTGATTCTCTCTACCCCCAATTTGCCTTGTGCTTAATATCTTCCTGTGAAGAAATAAAGTAACTTCATAACGGGATGGATGGAACCATTTCAGCTATTTCACAGCAATGATGTTATTGCTGGAAATCTGAAACAAGTGTTGACTTCAATCCTTCTCAGATTAAAAGAAAGAAGTATATTTAACATGCTGAAAAGTCTTTACATCACATGGTATCAATTTTCTTATGGCTTACTTAAAAAAAAATCCACACCCAGCTTTATGTCCTCTGAGAATTGGAGTGCAGGAAGTGAACTGCTCATGGCAAGGGGCAAGACTCGCAAATTTGACTCGAGTGAAAGAATGTTTTGTTTCCAAAAACACTAATGCACACATCATACAATAGAAGCATGTTTCCAAAGATGCATTTTAATTTATACACGCTTTGTGGCAGAAAAGGTCCATCACTTAAGAATCAAAAGAAAAAAATTGCAACCTGTTGAAAATTAATGTTTGAAAGCCCTGGGCCATATTGCGCCATTGATTTTTAAGATTAAAACCAGATGTCCCCTTTCTAAAGTGCTCTGAATGTTATATTGCTTCAGAGACCCCTCTAAGCGGACATAGAGATTTTAAGTCCTATTACGAGCCACAGAAATTTCGTAAATCAACCCTTAAGTGAGCAGATACATTAGGAAAAAAAACAGACTAATAGGTAACAAAGTATTGTTGTTTGTTTTGAGAAGTGTTATTTCATTCCTGATTGCCCTTTGAAATGCTCTCGTGAATGTGCTCTGGTGAGTTTGGGGGCAGGGGGAAGACAGTCTTGATGAGAGGCCTTTTGCTGGGTACCTCTGCTAAGGAACCTTTGTCAGGAGATAGGAAAAATGGGCCCCATTTGTTCAAAATATAGAACTCCTGAATTAGCCAAGCATTAATACATGAGGTCCCTTTATAGGCTGTAAAGTTCAGCTGGTAAATTGCTAGAAAGATTTAGGCTGAAATTTTCAATATGCAAGTTATATCCTCATCAGTGAAACAATAAATATACCTATTCTCGCTTAGAATACAGCGAAAGGGAACCTGACACGTCTCCCTTTAAAGCAAAGGACAACCCAAAAGGTAAGGTCAGTAACACCGTTTCCATTTTATACCTCATCTTCACCTTTAGAAGGGGTCACTCCTGTTTGCTCTTTCAGGCCTAATTCTAGCCTGTAGCAGAGCTGTAAAGAGTTGCATTAGCAGGCGTTCACTTTTCTGTTTTTAATGCAAGAATAAATAGTAGCAGTAACATAATGCAGATTGCAACTGTCATCATTTCCAGGGTAAACCAAGATGGGAACGTACCCTACTGACTTCTGCTGCTAGACAAACACTGTCTAAAACAGAGGCCTGGCGTTCTTGCCAGGATTTCAGCAGAACAGCAGTGGGTGGGTGCTCCCATGAAGAAGTGCCCTGGCAATTTTAGGGAATGCCTGTGAAGGCAATCACCCCGCTACAGAGAGAGTGCAGCTCAACCTGGCCTGAACTGACATCCCCAAATCTGTCAGCCGTACTCTCGTCCTCAGTCTTACGCCATTTCACTTTCCCTGCTAGCAACGCACAGCGAAAAGGAACACGTACTTCTTTCCTGGGCTGAGAGCCCAGCCACTACATTCATATTTTTACCTCTGTGAGCAATCCTTCTAAGGTCCCGTATGGTATGTTTTCCAAATTGTTGCCAAATTTCAAGTCACGCTGCTAAAAAAATTCTCCAGAAGTGTTTTTATTTCTTTCTTTATTTCATTTTTCAATGGCACCTTTCTATAAATATTCAGTGAATGAGGGCATGCTTTGGCATTTTTGCTCAAAGGGAGCATTTTCGTTTATGTCAGCAGGAGGTTATAGGACTGCACGCGGAGCATTTACTGTGAACTCTTAGCTCCAAGTGGTGGACGTCAGAGGCAAACACATTTCTACCAAGTTAGTTATTTAGGGGTCTAACTGGCTATGGCTTTGGTGGAGCTATGTGACACTCCCCAGTTCACATTACCCCCTTCTACAGTATTATTTCTAACACCACATCTCTTTCCATCCAGTCACACTTTATCTCAGTTTGTAATGTTTCTGGAAGTGCTCGTCTTTCATTGACTAGGTATGGTATAGCGGAATAATTGTTGTGCATTCCAGTTTCAACCCTAATCTTCAATAGAAAGGCATGGATCAGCACCATATCTTCATGTGCAGCCTCTATAGCATTGATTATTCAAGTATGTGTCACCAAAACCTTATGTCTCTCTTAGGCTGGTCTGCAGACAGGAAACTCCATGAGTCGTACTCAAATACTCTGGGGATGGGCTATACCTTAGCCAGATTAAATAACATTGTCAATATTTTAAAGAGTATTTTGTATTACTGCAATACTTTCCTTTGACTATTCACTACAAAGATCTTTCAGTTTAGTTCACTTGCTTAATATTGACAAATATAACTGAAGTACCTCATAGCGTCATCACTTACTTATGCTGTAATCCTCACTTTCCTACCTATTGCATAATCTGGTCACATGGTGGTATCTCGCTCCTGATGCAGCATCCCATATGACTGCATACGCATATTATCAGGAATAATATTCATAAATAATTTACAGCTCAGACTCTGAAAACAACAATTTGAAGCAAAAGTATTGTTTATACTAACAGAAAGTCTTATAGCAGTTATATAAAATAAAATACAATACGTACAACAAAAATAGTGCCCTGTTCCCTCATTCCATCCCTAATGTTATTTATATAAAATAGGTCCATTTCACTTTAAGAAAACAGTAAGGCAGCTTTCAGCTATACAGGAAAAAAAACCCTGATTTTCTCAGATCCTTGAGTCTCACTTCAGCTTTATCACAGAGAAATGCATATAACTGTGGCATTTCAAAAATTAAAGCTATTGATGGAGAGAATCAGAGCAAGCAAGCACATAGAGCAATTGCATTAAAATATTCTGATTTAATAGCATACTGGAGAGGTGGGAAAAGGGAATAAGCCATTTGTGCGAGAGGCTGAACTACCGTACAAGTGGTCTCAAAGTGGTGTGAGGTTCTCTGATGCAAATGCAAAAGGCTGAGTATTTATGCTAATGAAAACCACTTAATCACTTGACAGTTATTAGACATGGAAATGTAACTGCATTATAGTCAGTTAATACCATCGGGTAAGCTAATAAATTCATAACATACACAAGCAATTTACCCGAATAGTTTGCACTGTATACTTAGGACCAAACTCAACCTTTGTTTACTCCGGACATCCCCACTGGGGTGGCAATCACTGCACAGGCATAAACAAGGAGAACAGAGGTTATTTTCACTATCAGAGCTTGCCTGGAGCAGCCAAATTCTCTTTCAAGCTACATACGTATGATCCCCATGATATCCAACAAAAAAGTTTACATTACAACTTACATGGAGTGCATAAAATGTCTAAGTAATGCTGCTACAATAGGTAGCGCTGGGACCCAGAACTTTGGCAAATGCTGGACACCAGACTCCGTTCCCCGGCTCAGGACTGTTCTGCGCTGACTTGGCACTATATCCTCTGTGACCCGAGAGCTCCTAGGATGCCATGCAGGTTCTTTGCACGTGTGCCCAGAAGCGGTCAGACGCAGATATCAGGTAGAATGGCACTTAAATCCCCAAAGGGCCTGTACCACTCACTGTGCACAGAACACATCCAAAATATACATCAGCACGATCACATTGATCACATGAAGGGTCAGATCATCACATAGAGAAGAGATGAGCAGTGAGAAAATTCCCCCAAAAAGTTGGAGATGCAAAGTCAGTACTGTCCTAAATTCAGTCCGGTTTGTAGTTGATCTTATCTCCCATCATGTCTGCTATCAAAGAATCTTATTTACTTCAACAAGTCAAAGGCTGTTCTTAAAAAGAAACCTAACCAGAGAAATGAGTAAAAGTACAAAGATATCACCATGCTTTTTTTGTTGTTGTTGAAGAGGATGAGCCTAAACCAAAGTCTTGCTTTTGCCACACAGTTAAGGACGCATTTGATGCGGGCTGTCCAGTCATACTGAATCTATTAGGCTACCTACCTTAATCAGAAAGCCCACGGGGAAAGACCACTACGTTAAATATATAAATGTTCTACTCCTGCAATTTTCAGTTTGCTATTTTCCCCACAGTACTATTCTAATTTCAACATAATGGTGAAAAGAAAGGCCGCATAAATCAAGTCTTCCTAGATAGAGAGAACAACCAAATACCATACTTAGAGATGTTTATCTGAAGACTTGCAAAAGGAATAAGCAATACACATCAAGTGTTCAAACAAAGCAAAAAAAATCCCAAGCAAAGCTATTCTGTATTTCAATTTACAGTATGTCCTGCAGGACATAACGCATCACATATGCCTATCTCAGCACTTTGATAACTCAGTTCACATATCTTCGTCTCACTCAAGAGGAAACATTGGAGACTAGGATTTATTTATCTTTTCAGCTTGATTTTCATTTTTAACACTCCTTTTTAGGGATATAGATATAGAATATTTTTCCTTTGTTCAGTATCATGAGTGGATATATTAAAAGGACAAAAGAGGATTGTGCCAATAGCCTATTTAAACAGAACAAAACCTGAATTTAAAAGAAAAAATAGCCTTCGAAAGTAACATTTCTAGGTGGTTAGCGTAACTACAAGAGGAAAAGATCTGTTAACTCCAGCAAGAAGCAAAGAAAGCTCCCCTCAAACACACAAAAACTCCAACTGCCAAGAGATCACTTTTCCTTCGTCTTGCTGTGTAGGTATTCATGACACTTTTGTATTTTTCTTTTTCACACGAAGAACAAGAATTGATTATGACCCTATTGGCCTGTTTTCTCTCTTTCTGTATATCTGTAGGGAACTACACTGTGAAGATAAACTGTATGTGGGGGACATCTTTTTAAAGTGGGTATAAAATGTTATTAATAAAACATTTTTTAAAAGCCAGTTTGGCTTATCCTGGGTGAACATCCATTCCTACAGGCAGTCTAGACCAAGACAACACAAGGTAAATACTCTGTAAGACCCAGGTGACAAGTTGTGCTGCGACACCCAACAGAGGCTTATCACCAGCACTCACAAAATTCTACATTCATCTGTCCTGGTTTTGGCTGGGATAGAATTGATTTTCTTCCTAGTAGCTGGTACAGTGCCATGCTTTGGATTTAGTATGAGAATAACGTTGATAACAGACTGATATTTTAGTTGTTGCTGACTAGGGCTTACTCCAAGTCAAGGAC
This sequence comes from Cariama cristata, assembly GCF_000690535.1. Classification (NCBI taxonomy): domain Eukaryota; kingdom Metazoa; phylum Chordata; class Aves; order Cariamiformes; family Cariamidae; genus Cariama; species Cariama cristata. The sequence continues at coordinate 37,638 of NW_009630434.1, forward strand.
TTTGAGTTTGCCATGCTGTGCCAGTAAGGAGGTACCCAAGGAGCTGGGAGGGAGCACGGTCAGGAGAGCCGACCCCAACTGGCCAAAGGGCCACTCCATATCATAAAGCATCATGCCCAGTATAGAAACTGGGGGGAGTTGGCTCATCGCTGCTCACGGACTGGCTGGGCATCGCTCAGCAGGTGGTGAGCAATTGTATTGTACATCACTTCTTTTTCCCTTGAGTTTTATTACTCTCTCTTTACCTCTCTTTTCATTACAATCATTATTATTATATTTTATTTCAATTATTAAACTGTTCTTATCCCAGCCAACAGGTTTTACCTTTCCCAATTCTCCTCCTCACCCCACTCAGAGGGCAGGAGTGAGCGAGCAGCTGCATGGTACTTAGTTGCCGGCTGGGGTTAAACCACAACATCATCTAAGAAGCATGCTCATGTCATCTCTTACAGCACTTTTACTGGAGTCAATGCTGAAAGTTGCTTATGTTTTCTTTCAAACCTCATCTCGCAGCTTCCATTAGGGACACAATTAACTGGAACCATTATATGGCAAGGGACGAGCTGTGGTGTTTCAGTCTGACACAGTAAGATGCTGTATATCACAGTATTTTTCTTATTCTGACATTATTCTGTATTCTGACACACATATTTGTCTTGGACATCTGCTATTTCTCATTCCTTCCTAATCCTAAGGGCAGGGACATACTTCCATGTGTCTAACACGTTGTCTCTAGGCCTTATCGCAATATAAACAACCAACGAGTGCAGCAAACACTGCTGAAAGTAAGAAGTGTTCATATAACCCATAGCTCTCCGAGTGTTAATGTATCACTTCCATCTAACTGGGCCTCTGACAATACTTTTTAGCAAGAAAAGGAAATGAACCTTTAGAGGGTCGGGATCTACTTGGTCTTTTAAACCTCTGTGGTTTACTTTTGGGGTAAATAACCTATCGCCCTTTTACTAGAAATGCTAATATTTTCTTAAGGGATATATTGAACACTGCTTACCCATTCATGATTTCAAAGACAACTGTAACTTAAACCAAAAAAAAAAAAATCAACTATGTTTTTTCTGAGAATCGTTCCCCTCGTACTACTACACAAATGTGGCCATTTAAACATGGCTATTAGAAGCCTCCAAGTTCAAAATGCATGCTAAAAAACCTCATTAAAACCTGCAATCTAGGGAGTCCAAGTTGTACTTCTGGTTTTCCAGGTAAAGTTAGGCATCTAAGTGGCCATTAGTAGCCTGATAACCTACTTGCACATTAGGCACACTTGCAAATTCGGGATAATATTATACACACAGTTGTGCAAACTCAGACTTTCAGAACTCTGTCCCTTAACCTGCCTTGTTGTAGCAAGCGGCATGATAAAATGGTAACACTGCCTTTGTGCAGTAGAGCACTACTAGTAATTCTCATTGCTTACATTATGAGTTAAGGCCATAATCTTACCAGAAACTCTGCCTGGGAAAACTGCAGTTCTACTATAATGCTGTTTGCCACTGTTGACGTTTTCTTCTCCCAGACTCGAGAAGTGAATCCCCATTAGTATTGTTAAGACCTTAAAAACTGTTTTCCTTTCAAGCAACTGGCCATAAACTTCACAGGGAAATCAATCAACCTTCCATAGCTGGCAGTCAAAATGAGTTGAGAGCCAGTGAAAATAAATACTTCAAGATTATACTTCAACTAGGAGTCAATTGTATTCTGTTTAATGTCCTTAAAATACAAGGAGGAATAACCACACTCCTATTTTGTCCCTTACATGAAGGAGTGCGCTTAGGGGCAGCAGTGCTTAAATCTGAGTCACCAACTGACTTGCCCATTTTGATTCTTGTTTAAAAGAATTTTTAACGTCACAAATATAAGGCGCTTCTGGGAATCCAGTCTTAGGCAAGTTTCAGATCTACTTGCACTGGTTAGTAGCTCTGTTTTGTGCTGTGTATAGCCTATTAACCAAGGCAAACCCAAAGGGAAGCCTAGATATGCAACTTCTGGAATTTATCTTCTAAGCGCTGAGCCAAAACCGACAGCCCTAATTTTCTCAATGGCAAAGAACCTCACCGAAGTCTATTGCTAGCATGAGGCAAAGAGTACACCAAGATTTTTCCAGGTATTGGCACATAGGTGGAATGGCAAAAAGAACCCTCTTCCCCAAACACATAATTTTGTACAGCAAAAGGAACACCACAAGCTGCTTTCTCAGGCCCAGAGAAAGGAGGGAAAAAAAAACCACAAACCAGCTCCCCTCACCCTGCAATACGCATGTGCAACTTTAGTTGACATCAGACAACATCACGTACCTACAAATCAGTTTGTCAGATTAGAAGTTGCCACTTGTACGCTTAACCTTGTACGCATGTTTCCCATTTAGAAGAGCTATGCTGGCCTCACAACATTAAGCAATGAGGAAAAAGTTTGTTTGTGTTTAGAGTCAAATCCGCAGTCCCCACATGGACCGTGTAACAACTTACTTTTGAATTTGTGCTGTTTTCCCTCTTCATGCCACAACAGAACAGACCAGTTTTCAGGGTGATGAAAATACCTTTAAAAATTAATCAGTCATGCACAGGACATTCAGAATTTAACTACATGGTTTTCTTTAGACTTGCTTCCCCGCCCCGCCAGTGTTATTCACACAGCTTAGATTAAGAAGTAGACTTAGATTTTTCTTCCTGATATACAACAGTTAAACTCGGACATTCAAACATGGATTTATAACTTCTGGACTATACAGGGCATAAAGACAAACCATTCTGGAAGCAGTGGTGCTGGGACTCATTTGACAGTAAGGACTGCTATATTTGTAATGAAAAGGAGCACAATCAGAATTTCTTTTGATGTGACACGTTAGTTCCTCTTGGTCTTTCACTGTGAACACCAGCAAGAGCCTGACTCTGCCTTCTCTGTAACCTCCCATTAGGTAGTTGAAGGCAGCAGTAAGAGCCTCTCTTGGCCCTACCTTCTAGAACACATAAAAGTGTTTCTTCTGAAAGTAGAAAGAAAAAACCTAAATGTGTTCCAAAATAGAAACATCAATGCCAAGCTGATAGAACCAACTTAACTTGCTTTTTTCCAGTTAATGAAGAAAAGATGACAATTTTGACTGGTTCTCATATAACAGTAATAACAGCATATGCCGTACTATATGAGAACCAGTAGGATGTTGTGCAGTGCAGGAGGTTTGTTAACAGAAATAGATTGTATCGATTTGATGGAGTGACTGCACTGAATAATCTGGTTTATTGCAAGCATTCTCTTAGTATCATCTCAGTATCACGTTGCTTACTGTGATAAACCTTTGATGTTTGTGTCTAGCCAGGTCAGATAAAAGATGATGCTACCTTATCTCTGAAAAAAGTCACATTCTACTTTAAAGCTTTCTTTAATGGGCAGGATTTAAAAACAGTTCATTTGGCTCTCATAAGTATTCTGCTAAAGGAAAAAGAATGTTACTGAGTTACAAGTACTCGTAAATAAGAGTTCCAGCAGCTGGAACATGGTTTACTAGAAACACAACCCAGCAAGAATACTTAAAGCCCAGTGCCTAACTTTAAGCAAGGGAGTGTCCTCATGGAGCAAAAAGATTTCGCTCACACGTTTGAGTTAGGCAAATTCTTCAAATGTTTCCTTAAGACTTCAGGATTAGCATTCTCGTCTTCTAAGTTCAAAGTAAGGTTTGGTGAATTCACAGCAACGTTTTAGTTTTTTTTTCTTTTAAAGAGAAAATTTTCCATGGAAAGTATTCTCTGTCAGCGTAAAGTGGATAAATGTAAGGCAGCACTTTCTACGCGGGGATGAGGAGTACTGGAAGCGTACTCCATCACACCTGAACTCACGTAACATTGGTAAAGGTGCACAGGGAAAACACCTTTAGGGGGGTGGTGAGCAGGTATACAGTAAGGAAACACTGCAGCTGTGCCACTGCATACAAGCACAGCTTAAAAAAAACTAGGGCTCAAACTAAAAGCAAAGAATTTAGGATTATTAGTGATGTCTTTACTGACACACCGTGGAAAGAGCTGTGGGATCCTGGTTTCACTGCGGCAGTCACTGCATGATGTGAGCAGTAGGAGGGACGTACAGGAAACGTCCTGTAACATTAGCAGAGATATTCTTTCTAAGAATTTTAACACCTTTGCCAGAAAAATATCTATCATTGAGAGTTATAAAATCCACTCAGTCGTCAATATTTAATATCCTCATCCCAAAAAAGCTGCGTCTTTCTAAGCAAGGTAGAATAAAACACAGCAATCTCAATTTGCATCTACTCATAGCCTTTTTGAAACAGAAATACTGGAAGTGCACTGAAAATCAAACTTTCCTGACTGGAAGCAGCAATGAAATATGTCCTTCAGAAATCATGAAATTATTGCTTATCTTTGAATACTTAGTATAGATCTATACACTGGAAATAGCCACAACTAGGAGAAAACTCTGTTTTCAACTCAATTTTATATTTTGAACTAATATTAGGAATGCCAAAAATCAGAAAACTGGTGCCAAAGTCAACCATATAGAGACTTTTGCCCTAAAACTGTAAAGGTGATTATAAGGTTTCTACCATGAAGGAGGCCACTGTATCTGAACAGCTCTCCTGTTCTAGCCATTCTCTGACTTCTAAGATCTTATGCTTTCAGAACAGATTCTCTTTTTTTCCTTGCTTTCCTGTCTGGAGATGTTTATAAGATGCAACAGGGCTATTCATAGCAGGTTGTACTCCATTCTTACCACTATACAAGGAAAAAAAAAATCCACAAATCTGCACATAAATATTGATCTTGACTATGTGATTCTGTCAAAATTCTCCTCTGATTTTGTACCAGGTCTCTAGACCAAGTTCCACCTTTCCTTTCATACTGCTTCTGAGTATTCTTTGACCATCTCACTCTTTACCTTTAAGTCACATTTTTCTTGCAGCATCATGGCTGAGACCCAAGAGTCTAATCTCCAGCGAACTACTGCTTTCAAGCAATGGCTTGCATTAAGTTGCTGCAGACAGTGTGTGTAATATCCTCTTCTAGTTGAACTAAAGATCATCTGTCACCAGTCAAATTTGAACAGCAAAGACTCAAACTGACAGTTGGAAGGTCCAAGATTCAGGCTTTGCTCTTATTCCCTATGAGAGGATACGATGGCTGTAAGTAGCAAGAGTTTTTTTCTAGGTCTTATGATTATTGGAATTCAAAATTTCTGGCTGAAAAGATCACCTGTAATTCATGACACGACATTCAAATACACACGATCCCCCAGGGGTGAGGGAACCCACGACATGTATTTTGTAGTATCTGCATTCAGGTTGTATGCTGACATTTCAAAACCCAAACCCCATAGAAATACACAGAGGAAAAAACATCTATATGCTTTATCACATCCCTTCACCTCCAATGCTATTGGTAATTTACTCACACCCCCCATTTCGCTTCCTCTTCCAGCTAAAACAATTCATATGCCAACTTTACCCCACTTCAAGTATAAACTCTTAATGGGCATCCCAAATTTTCCTGTGTGAATGAACAGACACATTCAAACACTCTTTTCATTTGGAAAGCTGTTCTTTCTAAATAGCGCTCAGATTACCCATGGAAGTATTAGACTAGAGCATAGTTTTGGCCTTTCAGTATCAACTGGAGAGCATGAGTGGGTGCTTTCTTGTTAAGTTGCTATTTGGAGTATTTTAAGTATTGGAACATACGTAACAAAATTTTACCATTTACTGTCCAGTCGGGTCTTCTCCAAGACTGCCAGAATGGAAATGCCAACATGTAACTCAGTCATCCCCCCAGCCCTCTCCCAAAAGAAAGCCTTAATGAGAATACAGAAAAGCAAAGAGAGTTGGTTTTGTTTGGTGGGGTTTTTTTTGTCTTTAACAGAACAAAACACCAAACAACTGCCTCAAACACAAGTTAAGCAATACACTGTCAATTATGACCTAGTAGAAACTGCACAAGAGTGTGAACCTCCAGAAAGTTTTTTAAAACATCCCTACCAGATTTCACTCCCCCAAATGTTACGTATTTTGCCAGGTATTCTTTTGACTTATGGTAACAGGCAAACATAACCCCCCCCCGAAAATGAGCAGTTGACAGGCTCTAGAGAAATACTGTTGACTTCTCCTAAGCAGATATAGATCAAAGTGGAGAAGCAGAACACAGATAAAAGCTCAGTATCCCACCTCACACATTTGTCAGTCATCGATCTAATACGGGGGGGGGAGGGAGCAACCTCCCTAAAAACAAAACAAACCCACAGAAAATATAATTCAGTCTTTTCTATTTTATCCTCAAGCTAATGCTAAACAAATACCAGGGTGTGCCTGAGGGAAAGATATTGATAGAGAATCCTCACAGAATTTTTTTGTGGACACCTGTAGTCAATTGATAGTTTAGGATATTTAAAGCATAGTGCATGAAAACACTTAGTTTGGCATGATTGGTTCCATTAATCAGGAAAGTCTGAACAGGCAGCAGAATCTAGATTTAGCTGCTAGCAAATATTCAAGTCATGGAAGGATGCCATAGGGTTGGTTTAAAAAATTACCAGGGTGTTACTTCTAAAGTTCACAACAACATTTCAGAAGAAAAACCTTGTGTATTTTGTTCCTGCTTCCATCTCTGGAAAAAACAGTATTTTGCAGACAGACGTGAGCTTGCTACAAGTTCCTGTAATCTCATCCTGCCCCTAGGACATGTTTGTTAGGGCTCAGTACGGCGCTAACCTTACTCACAGCGGTTCTGGTTACCTCCAGGTACATACAGAGCCTCTTCCTCTGCACCCCTAAAGCAGCCTTGTTACCTCCCGCCGCAATGCTTCAGTACCTCGGAGTTTAAGTTCAGCAGAAGTCTATTTAAGGAACAGCAATTGGAACTCACGTTCTTATGTTATCTTGATCAAAAAGGTAGTGATCAAATTCAGTCTGGACCTGTGCAGGTACAGAAAGTTGGGGATGTCCAAGAAAAACAACTCCAAGCAGGCTGGAAGGCAAAAATGGTTTCAGGTTCTGCATTTCAGCTACGTATTCATAAAGATGGCTCAGAGCCTGGTTGTGGTTTTGGAGCCCTTGTAGAAACATCAACCACGCTTACTCATTTTTGGAGTCTACTATAGCTTGAGAAACAGGGGGAAAAAAAAAAATCCATCTTTTTTTGTAATTAGGGGGGAAAAAAAAAGAATCAACAGACAACTTCACCAAATAGAAACAAAGTGAAGCAGGACAAAAAGTCTGTTGGCTTCTTGAGATCACATCGTGAGTCTTAGGGACACTAAACAGCAAGTGGCACCTTTTTACAGGCGAGTTAGGAAGCTGTGCAAAGCGCTTGCTTCCCAGTTAGAGAGGGCCTGCCTTTCCTTCACCCTGCGGACAGGGAGCATCAAGGCTTTATCATCACCAGGCAGCTTGCCATACAAAACGCATGCCTGCTCATTCACGTGGCCGATATTTGTCCATTTGCGGGGCTGATAGCGGTCGAAGTTGACGGAGGTAATTTTTTTTCACAACACAACAGTTGGTTAGCAATAAAATGCACTAAGTAAACAACCCATCACAGCTGATATGCAGATAAGTCTGCAGCTGTAGGCTTGGAGATCTGTATAAGTTTCAATCCTCCACAGAATTTTTAGCTTTTTTTCCTCTAAAGGGCAGTCCCTTTACACATAGATTTGATTATATTTCACATGTTTAGAATCACTAACATAAGCCAGTGCACAGGAACAGAGATGAAAATTCCCTCTCACCCTTTTAATTATGATTACTAGTTTAAGAAACACATTCAACTTTTAAAGGCACACTTACATCGCATTTCAAAGTTCATAGTCTAGTCTCATCGATTTTTCACCCTGAAGGTTAAGCTCATGCAATCATTTTCTGAGGTCTGCTGCAGTGATAAATTGCTACAGAAAGCAAGTTCTTGAGCCATCATCACTACGTAACGCTCCTGTAGTCAATATTGCCGCTAGCTTTCATCTACACCAGAGATGAAAGAAACTCTGTTCCTGCTCATCTCATGTCTCAAATGCCTTGTATTTTATCTCTTACCTTCAGGGCGCTCTCAAAGATCATCTCTATCATACTTGCATAGCAAGGACTGACTAACCTATTTTGAGAGGTTTCTATAAGATGGGAAACCTCCATTTCTACTACTTGTTCTGTAGTTCTTCCTTCTCTGTCCCTCTGGGTACATTCATAGTGCATGCGTCACCCTCCAGGCTGGGCAACAGAGGTGGTAGGTAGAATTCAGCTTATCAATTTTTAGCTGTCTCGGGTACAGATGTGTGAGCTCTGGCACAGGTAAGTTCCTATTCCTCTCCATTGCCTAGAACTCAGTTCATTTCATTTTTACACAAAGAGCGCTTTATCAATCAGTTCACATCTCTTTAACATGTGGCTATACAAAACATCTATCGTTGGTACGATGCCAGGGACAGTCTAAGGGCAGGAATGATACCCGGGAACCAGACGTGGCCAAGTACTTTTTAAGCCACTCTTGCCTCTAAAGAAATGCATTTGAGTTGAGGTCGAGTTTCAGGAGACGTTCTCTGGCCAGCAGTATCAGCTGCGGAGGCTCTTGCCCTGCCCATCCCACTTTGTCCTCCTCCCAGCCGTCTCCCAAAACCCCCAGCCGCCGTTGCACAGCTATTTGGGTGGCCATTTTATAAGCCAGTTTGGAGAGCTGACCTGGCTCGATAACACTATATAACATTTCCCCCCTCCCACTCCCCCATAAATCTTACTTCAAAACGCGTTCTGTTCCCTGACCTGGTTCACAGCACAGCCACACAGGCAGAACTGACAGGATTACAAAAAGACAGGAAAAACGATCACCAGTAATCACCTGCCAGTATTTCTATTATGGAAATCAGTCTGACAATAGCTGTTCCCCCTCAATTTCATTGCTTTCATTTCAGAACAGCCTCAATAGTTAAAAAAAAAAAATACCTCATTTCTTCTGCCTACAAGTCTTTCCGCACTCAGGAAAGGGGCAGGAGGCACAGGGATCAAACAAAAATAAATCAGAACAAACCCCTCAAAAACACTCAACTCAAACCTGAAGTCTCTCTAGAGGTTTAACTTCAGTGAAAAGTAGTCCCTGAATGTCAGCTAGAAGTTGTTCGTTTTTAATTTTTATGCCATGGGAAGACACTACCAACAGTCACCAAAGGCTGACTAAAAAGTGTGCAAGTTACCCCCTACATCCATTCTTTTTTCTTCTAGCCGCTCTTGGTTATATGCATGCCTTTTTATCAGGTACCTATGGATATTGCTAATCATACGTAGTGTTTTGGCTGCGTGCCAGAATGTTTGAGTAGTCAAATATGCTATGGATGGGACTTGGGACATATGAGCATATCTTGAGATATCTACAGTGTAACAAGTTCACATCCGAGCTGGTCACTTTGATTCCTTTTGGACTCAACAGAAGGAACGGGCACTGCTAACATGCAGTCCAACTCATCCCAAAGTAGATATCCAACCCATCCCTAATAAGCTTAGTTTGTTCAGAGAGCTGATGCTTATAGAACTTGCCCACCCAGAGGACTTCAGGGGCTGGACATGGGCAGACAATAACGGGAAGCTAGGCTTACATTCTTCATACTCAGAGTAAAAGTGGCAAAGACTGATCTTATGTGACAGAACTTGATAATGGTATTTGGTCAAGTCACCCAAGCACCCAAATATTCATCTGCCTGTCTCACTCCACTCGCTATTATCTCTCCTTTCCAATTTCCTTCTAATCCACTTCTTTGCTCCCTCAGAGCAACCCAGTTTTCCTCCAGTCTCAAAGCCAGGCACCAGAAGCTGTCTTAATGGTTTTCCAAGAGCACACAGCATTCCACGATCTTCCTGCCTCAACAACAATTTCTTGAGATTCATGAAATACAAAACGTACATTTAGGCGCCCCTTTTTTCAAAAAAAACTTTCTGCAACTTCGTTTCAACGTAGCTTCTCTTGCCAGGGCTAGAACAGCCTAAGGATGCCGTAAGTGTATTGACAGACCCAGAAACAGCATCACGTTCCCTCTCTGGCACTGCTGTTCACATTGCAATACAATACACAGATAATCAAAGAACAAGATTTCCATTGCCCTTGTGTTCCTTCCCTTTCCCCGCTCTCTGCCCCTTCTGATCTTTTCCTCTATGAGGGTGGCTTGTCGATCCTGCCCCAGGACATTTAGTCCGTTTCCCCATTTATCAGATTTCTTTTCTAGCCATTTCCTCTCCAGTATACCCCTAGCAACCCACATTTTTGCCTTTGGCCTTACACTGCCTCCTCTCCTTTGCATCTTTTTTTTTTTTTCCCCTCTCTTCTTCTCTATGTTTCCTTTTTTCCATTTTAAGCCAGAGGGCAAACAAGCCGTGACCTCAGTAATCTGGCACCAGGACCTCTCCTGTGGCTAGAGAGGAGCCAGCCAAGTCCCTTTCCCAGGAGAGGATATTCACCTCCTCACAGCAGTTCCTCTCTGCTGAGAGGCTGAACACAGTCAAGTCAATTTAGCTATTGATTAATTCTCTGTTTTGCTCTTTTCTTCTATGTGAATCTATGGCTTCTTTCGGTGAAGCATGGATTCTCTCAGGAGAGGGCTATAACAAAGAGAGCTTTTTCCACTTTTTTATCCCGAAAGTACAAACTACATCTAGAAGAAACCCATAAAAATTTCAGTTTATCAGCTTAAGAAAACAATAATAAAAATAATAATTAAAAGTTTATTAAATTTAAGTGTCTGGGTTCCAGCAGAGATGTATCAGAAGTACCACAACAGCACAGCTGGTCAACTAATTTCTTGCAAATAGTATTTGCTGTGAGATATGTTGCTTTCAGTGAACAAGTGTTCAAACACGCATGTTTCTGCTTTTCAGCTAGATTGCCCTTGTGCTATTTATGAACCCAGGAAAAGCAGGAAGCACCCTAAAAAGAAATATTTATCTCATGAGATAATTTTTCCTTGTCGTTAAGATTCAAGATTAAAATCGAAGGAGGTCAGGTTGGGGTTGGGTAAGTTTAGTTCAAACCTATTTGTGAAACCACCGCCACAAGCCTTACTCCAGTGCCCTACAAAGCTAGGTCACGCAGCCCTACGCGGAGTTTCACAGCACGCTTCGTCAGTGGCATCTGCACTGGAACCACTCAGCTCTGTGTTTGCTGGCCCTTGCAGGGCCTCCCTACGTGCCCCAGGCAACAATGGCCATTGCCGCTTACACTGTCCGTGGCTTTAGAAAGTGCAAATTCAGCACTGAATGAATTGAAACAAAGATGTAAAACTGACTTCTTGTGTGTCCGAGACTCCTAATGCTAAAGAAAAAAAAAAGAAAACCATAAATGAATGCGCTAGTTACGCTTTTGGTTTGGCATTCAGAGTCTGTGTCACCCACAGTGCACCCATTCTGTTATGATCTTAATTGCCTTCAAATCCCTTTTTGATTTAAATAGGAAATGGAGACAATAATCATCTTTCAAGGCTTCTGGCTCTCTCCAGGTTTGTTGTTGTTTTTAACACGCGGCAGGACCTTCTGTTTCAAGGTAAATTTTGGCTTCGCCAAGCAAAACCAGGTCACAGTGACACGCAGCGCTAGAGCTGTCCAGCTTCACACAAACTCATTCTACTCATTCTTCTAGCCCCGTTTTGCCTCTTGCCCTGCAGAGGGTCCTAATCGAACCGATTAGCACACGATAAACTCAGCAGCTATCGAGCCAAATGATTGCAAGGGTTTTGCACGGCAGATGCTTTTTCAAAACTGATTTTAGTTGATAAACACAGGAACGCCAGTTCAATCCCTGTAAACGGGAGGGACGAAGGGCACGTCTGAAGTGCCGGGGGCTGCCTTCCTGTCACAGGA
>NW_009630434.1:49490-145448 GCF_000690535.1 Cariama cristata
GGGCTGCGATAAGCCCAACTACGTTTAGTAGCTTTCTGCAGCAGGCTCTATATCAGAACCACCAAAGCTGCCGTTTGACTCATTGGGTGTCCTGTCAACACAAAAGCACTTTAACCTTCCGTTGGTCTTGCACATACTGTTACAGCCGTGCATAAATCAAGGTCATCTCGGGAAAACGGTGAGGTGGGAGGGAGGTTAAAAATTACTGTGAATTAAATAATGACTTGGTTTGAGGGAGCTGAGGCACATGGATCTTGCCGTAGTACTTTGGTAATGAGAATTGAGTTCATGCTTTTACTGATGTTGCTATAAAGTCCTGTGGGACTTACGGCTTCCAAGTTGCGGGAAACAAACTTTATCGGAACAGAGAACCCTGGAAACCAAACTTAAAAGACAAAACAAGGCAGAGACACTAGTTTTCTCTACAGCAAAGCTGTCCTAGAAAAGTAAATTCTGCACTAATAGGCACAGAAAGACAAAGTAATTTGAAACAAAAGCACCTTAAGATATCCAAAGAAACCCATTTTCTTTAAAGTTGCAAGCACTGACACAAAAACATAACTGGGATATGATCTGAAAGTCCAGTACAATTTGCATTCAGAAATGCTCATACCTCTAGACTTGTCAGCTGTTGACATCATATTACCAAGGTCAATACCTTGAATAAAAAAAAAATAATAATCTTTTTTTCTCTCTCAACAATAGGAACTAAGAAACAAGCTTAAAAATAGCTGCCGTTCTTTCTTCTGTTGGTTAGAAGCAAGAGCTACCAGAAAATTTCAAATCATATTTGGTCAGTAAGTTCTCTTTGACTTCAAGTTTTAAAAAAAGTTAATAAATTTAAATAAAATTAATTTTTGGTGACCTAGATTAGTTTTCAGAGTGCTTTGTTCTGGTATTCATAGACCTTAGATTTTTTTCATTTTGAAATAACCCTATTTCACATTTATTAAAGTAAAAGTAATTTTAGTACGAATTGAAAAATTATGAAGTGACCTGAAACATTTTTCCTCCAGATTCTGTTTCCAAAACTTTGAAGACTTTTGCCTTTGTCACAATTTAGGGTTTAACGTAAATAGCTTCTAAATATTGGGAAATCAAAAAGAAGCCAAAGAGCTCCTAAGGGAGACAATAAACAAGCAACAATAAGCCAAGGGTCAATCAAAACAGTTGTAGGGATGCAATAAAGTACAATGGTCTTTTTGAGATGCAATCTACATAATATTCAAGCTCATCTGTGGTTTTTAAAGCTCACTTGCAAGGAGGAGAGGCAGTAGTGAGGGTTAGGGTTGTAACACCATTACAACCACAGGATCGCTGTGCTTGTGCATTCTCTAAGATGTAGCTGCTCACAGGCAGGGGGAAGGTTTGGGTTGCGCTCCCACCGAGCTACAAGGAGAACACTTCTGGAGCAAAGCCTCTGGCAGTGGTAGAAGCTATCTGGATAGAGAGAGGGGCACATTTGAAACCCACCGTGTTTCTAAAGTCCATTTCTTACCGACTTTAATGCTATTTGACAAGTCGTCCCCAGCTCCATCAGCATGCTTGCCTCCACAAATATTTCTGCAGAGCTTTTAAAATTCACAGCCCTGCATTCAGATCCCTTGGAATTTGCTAAGAATCCTTTAGCAAAGAAACCAGCAATGTTGCTGCATGAAAAATACTTTTTTTAAAGAAAGGAGTAAGAAGCTCTGCAGAGCTCAGTGTTGATCCGTTTCTTCTTTAACTGCAGGTTTTGGATTTTTGCCACTGAAACCAAACAGGACCAGAGCTCAGCCGTTTGACTTCTGACCAGTCTACCTTAAGATTACCATCATTCCCTTCTCAATTTTGGTGCAGATGATAAACAACTCTCTTAAATCAGCACCAGATACTTCTCTTAAATCAGAAACAAATTAAATTACTGTAAGTAGTATGCTTTCCCCTAAAACCAAAGAATTTACATTTTACTTCGTTTCTTTTTCCTTTCTCATAGTTAATCTTTTTTTTCATGCCCCCACGCCAACAGGCTGAGTTTTCCCCATGGGCTACTGATGGCGTTAAAGTGGACTGTTCAGCAGCTGTGCCCTACTGCCTGCCCTATCGATTGGTTTCTCACATGGTTCTTAATAGGTTTATTGATATTTTGGATTCATTTTGTCCTGATTTTGTCAATCTTCACATTTTCACAGTCAGGTTCCATTTTGTTTGAGGAATGTATGCAATTAGTCTAGCTCTTAAAAGCCAAGTTTTTTTACTAACAATTTAGCCAGTGGCTTTATCTACCCAGCTTCTTTTCCTTTTCTAGTGTTTCTTCGGGTTTTTTTTTTTGTTTTGGTTCATGTACTAAAGTAGGATCTGCGTATTATCTGCTGATTTCTGAATGTAAGCAGCTTGGTAGCAAACTATCTCCAAACTAGTTTTTGTTGGTTTTGTGGATCTCAGTCTACCACTCTTGTTTGACAATGTTTTAAAACTATTTTTATAGTTGTTAGACGTTTTAACATCCATGAATTTTGAAATCCTTTGCTGGCATTAACTGACACAGCATTACCGTTGTTACGAAGTAGTGGAGCTTTACTTCAGCCAAAGGTTAGTTTCTCTGCCTTTAAGGAGGCTAGCAAATAAATGTATTTAAGCCTGAACTGTTACTTATTTTAAAGTCTTATTGAAGAGCAGAAAACAGATCCAATGAAAATATTTGTCCCTAAGATTTCAGGGACTATTGAAATTGTGCAGCTGCTGGAACCTCATCAAAAGACAAAGTACTAAATGGGTTTACTGATCGCTGACATATATTATGTCACAAAATATTTCCAGATCTCTCACGTGTTGATTATTTCCATTGATTTGGGGTAATTTTACAAGATTATATGCTTACTTTCACTATTCATGTGGTGCTCTACCAAGCTTGATTTGAAAGAATTAAGATACTGTTTATCTTAAAGTTTGTTTTCTCGCTATAAGAATCGACCTCATTTATAAGCCTTATTTTCAGTTACTTTTGTGACCCTTTTCCAGGATGCTACTTCAAGTACTATACTGCTTTATATTTTTCACACAACCTTGCTGTTTAGTTTTATGAGACTATACCTACTGTTTATTTACAAATTTATGGTAATAAGGTGCTTTGCAATATCAAAATTTTAAAAATCACTATGAACGTCACTTGTAGATTAAGGCAAAACAAAACCAACTGTATCCTTCTACTATACTAAATTTCTACAAAAGGATATGTTACTTTAAATTCACTGAAGGAACAGGGGAAACCACAGCAGTGCACTATCAATGGGTTAACCAACACATAAGAATAATTTTCTCATATTCTTAATACAATTTGTAATCGAATACAATTTACAATGGACAAATAATAATCTGCCTCACTGCAGGCTTTGTTAGGAATTCTATTGGTACTTCACAGACAGGTTCATTGCAAAATGCAAGGCCTTATTTTCTCAAATAAGACCAGAAATCTTAGTGTGACTTTTGTAATTTTGAATACTGATGGAGCAAAATCCCCCATGAAGTTAATGGAAACTTTACCTCTGATTTAGTCAGATTTTCATCCTAGTATCTGCAACATTTCAGGGTCTGAGGAAGAACCAAGAACTTTTTATTTATGAAAGATAAAGCTTTTGGTTTCCTCAAGTTTATAATTTGCACCATTGAGTAATGAAACATTTTAAAGAGCCCTACATTTAAGCAAGTTGATTGATTAGGGAAAGCATTAGCCTTTAGAAGAGCACACAGAGGTTTTCATTTGAAAAATAAAAGATTTACAACTGCCTATGTACTTATTCATTTAGTAGGGATTACTGGTGGCATGCCTCTTACGCTAGAGTAGGCCACGACAAACAAATCAGAGGTTTAGTAATGTCAAAGTCTTTTTATGCATGGTTTGTGGTTTGGGTTTTTTTTTTTAATCTTACAGCTTTTACAAATATGACTTCACTCCATTTCACGTAAGCATTTATGTACATAATCATGTGTTTTTCACTATCATCCTCCCTGTTTCTTAGATAACTCTCCATCTACTTTTAAAGTAAACAAATTCTTCACCATAGGCACTGCTCAACATCTGGCATAACGAAGCCCTAATTGTAAGTGAGGCCTCTGGGCTCTCCTGTAAAACAAATTAAAATATGTTTGAGAAAGTAACATTTCTTCAGGTGTTCCTCAAACAGTAGAGGACAGCGATACAAATTCTTTAAAGATACACATTTCTGGAAAATAGGTCCATCTATAAGTTACATTTATACATTGAGTTTCTTCGATTTTTAGCTGAGTTGGAACCAAGACTGTGTCTGCCTTTTGTTTACACAGCAGGATTAAAACAGGAGGATAAATGAGGGGTTCTTGGCTGGCTGAGGATTATAGAAATAACAGAAAGACCTCATAAAAACAGATAGCATCCTGCTTCATATTTGCAGCTCCAAAAAGCTAAAGTTTGGCAGGCACACGCTGTGTTTAAAGCTTCCTTATTTGGGAAGAGAAAAAGCAGTAATACTAAAAAGGTTGAGAGAGAAGCAGTGTTCTCTGAAAAGACTTCAATTCAGATAAGCTAAAGTAGACATATATTAACTGGGCGAGCATCAGACTGATGGTTTGATAACCACTACTTCCAATGGAAGCGTCTGGACTCCGAAATGTGTTTGCAGTCAAGTTTGATTAGACAGCAATATTTAATATCTGAACAGAGCGTTCAAGCTTCCTTCCCCTTTGAAGCCTGGAGTGTTACGGCTGCAGACAAGCAGAGAATTAGAGAACCTCCGGTTCCCTTCGGTCAGCAGCATCCCACTCGCAAGCCAGGAAGGAGGCAGTGCCAGTTGCTGCTCAATAAGCAGCTGCGTTCTCCTGGAAAGCTCTGTGCTCTAAAACCACACCAAATACGCAAACAATAAGGGCCAGCATTCAATCTGTGTCACGCTGGAAAAGTACCTGCCATTTCATAAAATCAGGTCCTCAGAGAAATCATAGTATCAAAAAGGGCCTCTTAGAAGTCATCCAGACTGTTTCTTTGCCATGAGGTGACATCGGTTAGATCCATGTCATTCCCGACCAGCAGTTGCTTAATCTGTTCTCGAAGGCCTCCCGCAACAGACAGTCTGCGGGGCTGTCTACACCCGTGATTCACCATCCCGTTAGGCTTCCTAAAGTCTAATCCAAGTCGTCTTTGCTGCAGTTTCAGCTCATAGGACTTATTCTTCTCCTACCCCATGAAAATGTGGGGAAAAGTCACCCTCTGTCATTGCAGTAGCCTGTTAATAGACAATGACTACATTGGTGAGCCCAATATTCTCTAGACTAAGCAGTTTTAACACCTTTGACTGTTTTTTGGTAACTCATGGTTTCTAGACTTGTGATCACTTTTGTTGCCCTCATCTGGAACCCCTCCAATGGGCCCAGTTCTACTTGAGGTGCAAAACCCCAAACCTGACCCACTATTCTAGTCAAGAAGTTACCATGCTTAGTAGAACAGGGATACCTCTCTTGTCTTGCACGGTCTACTCTTGCTGTTAGGGTCCATCATGAAAAGTCCCTTTTTGCAACAACAGTTGCAACAAAACACTATTAACACAAACCAGTCCTTTTCAGACAAAAGGAACAGCATATGAACTCAGACACAGACATTTGTACACAAACATATAAGGGCTCATTCCTACACTACCAGGAGACATCTGTAGTAAAAATACTTCATATTCACTTTTCCAACCCAAGTCTTCCCAGCGGTCAACAAGCCACATCTATTACCCAGTTGCAAGGATCCCACCCTGGGATCTGATGCAATCTATTCTAGTAGTAGCTCAAATACTGTAAAAACTACATGATATTACAACGAAGACAGGGTTTCCTTGCATGTGGGAGCCAACATTTTCAGGCACAACTAATCTTTTGCATGATTATATACTTATAGATCTTTTGTGGGTCAACTCAACTTTCTGCATTTGAGACCTCTAATTGAATTCCAGGTGGATTTTGTAAAATTCTTGCCAGATGATTAAAAACCCCCCCAAACTAAGTATATCTTTTCTGGTAAGAGCATCTTAGACATTAAAACCTAAACTCAAATGGAAATTGAAGATAAAGATATTCCTGAAAATCCTCCCCACTGCAAATATTTCTGTAGCTGTCATGGGAGTCATGGAATTTAGGAAGTTTGGAGAAAAAGATAGCATATCATACTAGACTATATTCTGTTGTCCTCAAGAGGATCTACAGGGATGCCAACACCTTGCAGATCTCAGACAGATACAATATTTTGCAATCTTCACAATATAACCCTTAGTTTCTTATCTCCACATTTGCTTGCTGCAGCCCCACTATCTCTTGTTTGGTGTCTTCAGGAGATACAGGAAGGCTGAAGGTCAGCAAAGCTCTGGAAAATCTCTGAAGCTGGGAGACTGGGTACGCCAGACAGGGTTCTTGCAGCAGTTTATTTATGTAAGTTTGGCTGCTAGGACCAGCTTGTACACAAACAAAACATGACCAGGAGTGACTTAAAGCCTGACTACTTTTTGTATTCACACAGCATTCAAGAAAAGCCAGAACTTGAAGACTGATTTCCAACCCCTCCCCAACTCCAGGGCAAAAAAATCTTGTGAAAAGACAAATAGATAGCGGAGTGTCCCTTTTGGAGTCCACAGTCCTTTTGGTTAAGCTGGATGTGCTGAAGTAGCTGGCAGAGACAAGAACCAGTTAAATCTGTCCCTGAATTCCAGTTAACTTGACCTGTGGTTTTGGTTCAGCAAAAAACCTTTAAATGTTATTGTAGAAAACGGCAGCAACCAAAGAGAAATTTGGAACAGGTTTTCTGAAGTGTTTCTAATGCATCCAACCTTTTCTCCCATAAACCTGGTAAAAATATTTCTTACACACAGAGAAACAAGCATACACATACAAATGTTTGTATGTAACTTGAAGGAGAAAAGAAATATATAGTTCCCTAATTGTTTTCAAAAGCCACAAATGATCCTAAATATATTTATAAACACATCTGACTGAATGCCTTCATAAGGTCAAAGTTCAGTTGTACTCGAGCTAATTTACTGTGTCATAAAACTTGAGATCAAAAAGCATTTAGAATGATAAAAGCAGAAGACTAGAAAGAATAGTAAGGATTACAGCTCATGATAAAGGATGTAGTAATGCATCAAATGGAAGAGTCCAGCATTTTTGTATTTCTAAAGAGCTTGGGAGCAATTATTAAAGCTGAAGAGCTGTGGTTTTAATGAATGTGGAAAATTATTACATGTCAAAAAAGTTCAAATGCATGATTTAAGGATATTAATTTCAGGATAGTAAACTAATAATTTTATTAAGTTTGCTTTAAGCAAAAGCCCTAAGTAGGAAATATTTGAGAAAAGCAAATGCAGAATATGTACACCAAAAAAAAAGAAAAAAGTTGTACTGTGAAACATGCCTTACTAATAAACAAATAAAAACCACCAAGGTCTGGAGAAGCTCCTGGCAGCGAGTTACATCATTTACTGCAATGTTTGACTAAATTTCAAATGGACTTTGAGTGCAGAATGTTCTTTGTATAACACTACCAAGCCAACGGTGGGCTCCAATTAAAAGGAAAGGATTCCTCACTTACCATCCCTTCTGCAGCTTGCTTTTCATTACAACAAAAGGCTGTTTCAATTAAAGCTGTGCAGATTCTCTGTGCCGAGTTTGGTTCAAAGCATTTTTATGCAATGCCAGCACCTCCAGGGATTAGCTTCCCTGCAGGCCAAAGCTCTCCCAGTACTGGGACTGTGATTTGTTTGGGTCAAGCTGTGCTTGCCATCTCTCCCCTGGGCTCTCTTGAGAGTACTGGTTCTCAATGTTGGACCTGATCTGACCTCTTTCCAGCGAGTTAAGCTCTGCAGCCTACCACCCTTTAGACAGGACCTTGAGGCTGTTCCTGGTGCACCAGAAACGTACCCCCTTGGCAGCTCTTTTCACCCCTCCCCTGATGGGACCCGGCAGTTCCACCACGTGCGTTTGGTTCTGTGGTTAACCACACCTTTCTGCCTTCCACCTTCTCCGTTGTCCAGCCACAGTCACCCAAGAGACCCAAGTGCAATTGTCACCCTCCAGGTGCTTCTTAATAGGAAAGTTAAAGGGATCCTAACAGGTTCTTTTATGCAGACACACTCGCTCAAATATATCCAGCCTGTTTAGAAAAGCACGTATAATACACCAAAGCTCTGTATACCTAACGATATCTCCTACAGCCCAGACAAATCAGCTGATTTGGGCATGAAATGGATTGGAAGGGGCACACAGATTGGAAGCAAATATGTAGAGATTTGAAACCATAACACTCTGCGTTGTCAGCAGCAGTCATCTTCCTTCTTGGAATTAATTCAATATACTTGCCTTGGCCTAGGACATGGACACCAATAATATACTGCATTTCCTAATAGCTAGAAAGTATAAAATACTTTCAACAAATTGATTTAATGTCTGAGTCTCATTTGTAATTAAGTACAGTATTCCATACCTGACTGGCAAAAATTAAATAGGATCCAACCTAGAGAGCAAATGCCTGTAAACAGCTAAGTACTCGGAGAGCAAGAAGGCAGTAATTCTGCCCCGTGCTCTTTAAATACAATAAACATAGCTGAAGGAAATGCACAGGACAGCAAGCTTTAGCAGGGAGCTCACAACTATTAAGTATGCACTAACAATTCCTGTTCAATACTGTGAACGACGCAGGCACCTCTAGATACTATTTAAAAAAAAAAAAAATCGAACTACTTTGCCATAAGTATGTTGGTCTGTAAATACAACAGTATAAAGTATTAGGACAGGCTCTGACAACTGAATCTAATAGGCCACAAGAGCTAACATTGTTTATATTCTTGTATATAACATCTTGTCCACCAAAACCAAACCTTCTACATTTTCTATTGTTAATAAGGTAAAGTATTTAGCAAATTCAATGCCCAGCACCAAAGCTCAAACCAATGCATTCAAAGGTACATTCTGTCGTATAAGACTACTATTTTCTTTTTTCACTTATTTTGGGATCTCATAGCAAGCCCCATATTTAGGCTAAAACTTTCAGTCCTAAAAGCTTCCTCTGACCTTTGCCCGAGAAGGTCCAATGTTATTTTCATGAAGCATTTGAAATTGTTTGTAAAGGATGAGTAGAAGGCACCATTTTTGGAGATGAGCGATATGCCTAAAACAACGATCTCCCCTGCCACATGCATTCCACAGAAACCTGCTGGTAACATCTCAAAAGAAAAAGATAGCCCCAAGGACGGGAAGGAGCTGGACTCACACCGCTGCTGGGGCAGCGGCTGCAGCATGCCCTTCTAAAATACCTAGCAGCTCAAAGGCAATTTCTAAAAATAACTTCCACTGTCTAGGAGGTTAAACCAAAAGCTGGGAAATAGTAGATTTACATTTGCCTATATGTCCTTCTACAAATATGTTATGATACTGTCTACACACAAATTTTCTCTGCAAGATGTTTGTCTCATAAGAAGAGTAGGATTGATGCATAAAGTGGCAAACTGAGATAGCAAGGGCAGTTCTGAATCTGGGATTTCTGAACTTTTGAGGGTTCAGTTTGCAAACCAAGTAGTATTTTAAAAAAAAATCCCACACTGATGTTAATCTACAGTCTATAACATCATTTTAGTAACATCAGTGCTACTCCATTAGTGCAAAATTCAGTGCTAAGGAAGGCATGACTATTTAATATATATTGTACATAATCAAAGACCTAAGTTGATATTTATATGACCCCATGACTGAGCTCATGCAGCATTATCCTGGTTTAGAAGTTATTTCCCCCCCAAACATGGGCCTTACTACTTAAAACAGAGGATGGCAATGCCCAGAGATTGGCAGCATGAGGCACCTTTGTTAATAGTGTTTCCAAATTTCTTGTGGAGGACATAGGAAATATTCGTGAATAAGATTTCTGCAGTTCTTTTGTGGGTCTCCTTCAGATATAGAGATACACTAGTTTATCCTTGCTTGTTTAGCTTCGGGTTTAGCAGGCAAGATGGGAACTATGGTGCTTATTCTGCCTGTATCAGCCCGGAGTGGGCTGTAGCTTGGACTGAAGGGGAAATCGTCATCAAACTCTTGGAGAGTTCCTCAGCAAACTTTCCTGTTCGCTTCAGTACTTTATTCCACCCAGAACTAGGAGGTCAGAAACAAAAGAGACCCATTGCAGAGCGCACACACATACAGAGGAAACACATTATTGTTAGAAAAAGAAGTTGTTATGATGAGAAAGGAGCAATGAGTCTGCAAACTCTAACACTCCAAGATACAGGTACTTTAAGACATAAACTGAAAAACAACATACAGAAAGCTATTCCCATTCCAGCAAAATACTGCAGACAAACTATTAAATAAGATATACTGAACCTTAAAGAAAAGCACTGATTAAAGCATCAAGGGAAATAATTGATGCCAGAGTTTTGCAATGGAAAAATATTCTGAAAAAAACAAGAAGAGAGCTGAACTGAAAGAAAAATGAAGAGTTTAAGAATGGCACTTAAATTCACTTGATCCTGACTCTTCTCAATTATATTCAGAATTGAGAGAGAATCACAATTCATACTCCCCTCCATACTAAAGACAATTGAAAATATCCCATTCCCCCGTCTCTGGGAGACAACCAAATCTTTCCCTTTAAAGGAGTAAAGACATTTAGGAAAAGACAGTCTTTCTTACACCAAAGTCCTAATTGAAAGAACATGGCATAACCTGAAGCAAAATGTTAATTAAAACCACTCCGCATTTCTTTTCCAGGCAAAGTCCTTTTGTCTGGACCTGAAGAAAAATGTTAATTAAAACCACTCCGCGTTTCTTTTCCAGGCAAAGTCCTTTTGTCTGACTTTTATAGATTAATTTGACACACTCCCTTCCCTTGCCTGGAAAGTTCTGGGGTTTTTTGTTTATACTGTACAAAGCATGAAATTATTGTCCTTAATGCTTTGTTCTTTCTAACTGCATGAAATTTAGCAACATTTTGAAACATATTTGTAAGATGATGAAGGTCAGAATTGACATATGAAAAACATATGGGTATGTCTATTTGCACGCACAAAACCCATAGCCAGTATACCTGAAAACTAGCACTGTAGTGCCTAATTGCAATTTTGACCTCAATGCACCTGTACTATCAATTAATGCAACACACCTGCATGCTTCTGACCGAAAAAATCAGATGCAGGACCACTATTTGTATAAACCCCTCCACCATCATCCAACAAAAATATGTTCCTCTGCTTGCAACACACAAGACAGCCTTATTTTGCAGGGCTTTAAAGAAAACTCACTCTAAATTTAGTTTTCTAATGCTATTCCCTTTCTCTCTTAGGTCATATAGCCTCTTTTCTCTCCTTTTCAATTGAAAATGGGTAGTCTGAAAGGATACCATACCCCAATAGGCAACGCCACTGAAAATAGGATCCATTCTAATCCCGTATTCTTCTGACCTCTCAGGTTTAAGCAGAAGATTGCTGTTGTTCAGAGCACAGAACATTATTCCTTTATTTTTTGCCATCCAGAAAGCCTCTCTGTTTCTAATTTCAAGGGCACTTTTAAACAAGTCAGCAGTAAAATCATCCAAAATGCATAAATCACAGAGATACTTTTTTTTTTTTTCTCTCCAGAGGGCAACAAGATGGTGAGACTTGAACAAACCATTTTATACTCAGTAAAACTTCTATGCTTTCCCTTTTAATACGTTGCCCACTAAAAGAAACATAGGCTGAAAAGACCAAGCGATTGAGGAATTAACACCAAACTTCCAAGAATATAACAAATACACAACAATAACAAAACTGAAAAATATTTGAGGAGGAAGGAATATGTTCTTGCATGATCTTATTAGATTTGCTAAATTATCAAAGATATTTTTCAACATTAAATTACATACCATGGAGAAAAATCAGATGGTTGAAGAAAGAGCAAACACCTTGCCACTTCTATGTCTCCAGGAGGAAATAAATAAAAAAACCCAAAGTGCTCTCCCATGGTGCCTCCCGAGCCCAGGTGGCAGAAATCACTGCCCAGGCACTGCCTTCAGCTGAGGCTCAAATAGCTTAAAGAAGAACCTGGTAGCAAATGAAATGTTTTCTCTGTGGAGTCAAAAAGGGGGCTGGGGGAAAATCAAAGAATTACCAGCTGGGAAAACCTTTGCTTGGAGAGTTTAGATATTGACTAATGGATTGTCTTTAAAATACTTTTACATACTTAAATAGGTTTTAAATAAGTGAAAGCTGTAAAACACTTATTGTGCTTACACTCCTTGGCTGGAAATTGCACTAGTTTTCATATTTTGAATAAAACTTACATGAATGGTTACCTCAAAGGAATTTATTTCTCAGGTTTAATCTAAATTAGTTAAAGTGGAGAAAATAACTAAACTACTCGTGAATGTTTTGTCACACCATTCACTGTGAATTCTGGTTCATCTGTAGTTTACAGTCATGACATAAGAAAAAGAATCCAGAGCAAAACATTTTCTCAGGCGATCTCCTGTTTTAAATTTTGGCTTAGAAAAATTAATAGAAATTTAATTGAACATGTCCCCTCTAATTTCTCCTTTCATAACAATTCCCAAATCAAGCATAACAATTCCAAATCAAATGGCATTCTAAAGTGCAGGTATGTAATTAAATAGTTGAGAGGTAAGGTAAGACCGGAAACAATTTTAATTCTACAAATCATATAAGGGAAATAATAATTAAGAGAGAGACATGGAAATTTGTATTTTTTTTTTTCTCTTCAGACTGAGTAATTTCTAAGACGTAAAAAGAATTTCTTATCATGTTTACTTTCAGATATTCCTTTCTTAACTCTTCTACATACATCTTAATTAAGAGTTACTATTAGTCTGATTAAATTATGCTTTATCTGTAGGAAAAAATTTTGGAGGCCCAATTTTTGGAGATGACTAGTTATACAGAACACCTCTGTGGTCATGAGAGAAAAGTTTCACCAGAATCTCTGATAAGTCTAATTGATTTTTGGCCAGAGTGTTGGTAACAATTAGGAAAGTATTTTTTATGTCAGTGGTTTTACTCAGGGTGACCAAAAATACTCACACTCCCTGCTCAGGACACCTTCTGACCTTTTACATCCTTGAAAGCAAAAGCTTTACTGAAAATGGGGCCATTAGTAATCTGCTTGTGACTGAACTTCACCTGTATTTTGCTGGGTTAATGATTACAACAGCTTCTTCCCTGTACCCTCATTCGCAATACGTAGCGCCAGGTCAGTTCCTTGCCTGCCTGCCTCTTTCTTTACGAGGAAAGAGGGAGCTGGAGGGACAATCTTCTATTGTTGTCCTGCAGTTGATCTCTTTTCCCCTCATTCCACATCTCCAAGAAGTGAAACATAATAGGAAAGGATAAAGATAGAAATTATTTAAAAGCGAGATATGAATTATTTCCTAAACTATTAGCATTCCCATCTAACATCAAATTACGACAGTCTTTTTACAAAACAAATCTGCAAATTGTACCATTTTTCCATAATTTATTTGCAACTAATAATTTCTAAACAACACACAGATTTTCTGTTCAGAGCCTGTGAAATGCCTGGAAAAACACTTTAATTTTCAGAAAGAAAACTCACCTTATAAAATTTAGAAGTTAATGTATCTTTTGGGAGCATGAATTGAGACAACATGACATAGGGCAATTTATATGCTATATGGAAGGTGATCTAGAAGAATAAACATGTAATCCAACCAGTTACACTCAGCAAATGTAAGCGTGCAACAGAGAGATGCCAGGCTGTACAGGAAAGTAACCCAGAGCCAGCAAACAGGTCCTTGGAAGACCTTTAAATCCCTGTTAAATGTCTCAGCTGAGCTCTGTCTGCAGCTTGGGAAACTGGAAAATGGTTTTCTCTCCTTCCTAAGGCCCCTGAACCTTAACACCGTGCGAGACAAAAAGGATCCTGGGCTCCAAAAAATGCCATTTGTGACACTGTCACATCTTAGAATATATGGATGGCCATACAATTTCAGATCAAGGGTCCGCCTTGCCCAGTACAATCTCTCAGCCTCCAAGCAGCAGCAATTTAGGGCATTTTCTGACCTTCCTGTGGTTTGCCTTCTGTTACCCCAATAGGTATCTCTTCCAAGTACCTGTTCAGTCTCCCTTAAAATCCATGTTGTGGAAGTAAAAGGTACACACCTTTTGACAGCGAGTCCCACAGGTCTACTAGGTGCTTGTTTTATCTAGTCAAGCATTGGTAAAAGGTACAGCAATCTCTTTAATGTGGGGCTCAATACAGTACCTTGTCTGTAGGGCTGAAAGGCCAACAGACAGACAAGAGAGCCTTTACCTTCACTTTATGTACATCAGTGACTTCAAAATCTCTTCCTTCTTTCATGCTCTAATTGTCCCCTTCTGATTGTGTTCTTCCATCCATTCGCTCTGTTGTAACACCATACCTTCAAACTCAACAAAACATTCATCCAGCCCATCCTCTTCACTCTTGACACAAAGTCACATAAAAATTCACTTTGGTCTTTAATCTTGGAGGTTGCTTTTTTCCTTTTTCTTTCTTCTTTCCTTCAAATCCCACATTTGGACCATTTCCAAATCCTGATGGTTTTCCCTCCAAAAAGCTCCAGACCTTTACCCTATATCACTGTAATTAAAACTTGATATCCAAAGTGCCATGATTATCCAGCTTCATTGATGCAAATTCCTCTCGTCTGGCTTTCTTAACATCAGTGCTGCTTGGTCCAGTACACATAAAATAGAGCCACAAAGGCGCTAGGAAGGGAGAACAGATAACCCACGGGAGCTACAGGTAGATTTGGAGGTCAAACATAAGGAAAAGTCCTGTTCAGCCCAGACACCCTGGGCTCTAGCGAATGGCCAGCACAGATGGAGTCTTCAGGGACTGTTGTTGCCAAACTCCCAAAGAGACTGTATAACAGGAAATTTTCAGAGGTTTGTGATACAGCCAAATTTAAGCAGATTCCTGACCCCAGGGTCTCCAGCTTCTCAAAAAGGTGGTTATAAGATTATTTATTTTTTTTAAACCATTGGTCAAACAAAATGTTTTGCCTTAAATTTGTTCTTTGCTTACTGAAACTTTCCCAAAAAATCAGCCTAAGGCTGATGCTAGCCATGGAGATTTAAGTCCAATTTTTTCAAGTTACACGCTACCATAAAAAAAGTCTCAGAAAGGAGTGTGTTAGGTAGCTTTAACGACAGCCACCTCTGCCTGTTTCACCTATAACAACTTTTAACAATAACAAGAATCTTATCTTTTCTTTTCTCGGCAAAGGACCACTTTGGTTTGTGTTGTGTGACATTCTACAAATGCTTCATGTAGGCACTTCCAGACTAACTGCAAACCAATGCAAATCTTTTCTCCTGTTGGTAAATAGTTTCTAAATTAAAATAAAATCAGCAAGTTTTTTGTACATGCATTTTTAACTGAGCCTCATTGGTAGCACTCAGTTACTGACGGTCGTTAGAATCACAGAATCACAGAATGGTTTGGGTTGGAAGGGACCTTTAAAGGCCATCTAGTCCAACCCCCCCTGCAATGAGCAGGGACATCTTCAACTTGATCAGGTTGCTCAGAGCCCCGTCCAACCTGACTTTGAATGTTTCCAGGGATGGGGCATCTACCACCTCTCTGGGTAACCTCTGCCAGTGTTTCACCACCCTTGTAAAAAATATCTTCCTTAGATCTAGTCTAAACCTACCCTCTTTCAGTTTAAAATGATTACCCCTTGTCCTGTCGCAACAGGCCCTGCTGAAAAGTTTGTCCCCATCTTTCCTATCAGCCCCCTTTAAGTACCAAAAGGCCATAATAAGGTCTCCCCAGAGCCTTCTCTTCTCCAGGCTGAACAACCCCAGCTCTCTCGGCCTGTCTTCATAGGAGAGGTGCTCCAGCACTCTCATCATCTTCGTGGCCTTGTCTGGACTCGCTCCAGCAGGTCCTTGTCCTTCTTGCGCTGAGGACCCCAGAGCTGGATGCAGTACTGCAGGGGAGGTCTCACCAGAGCAGAGCAGAGGGGCAGAATCCCCTCCCTCAACCTGCGGGTCATGCTGCTTTTGATGGAGCCCAGGATACGGTTGGCTTTCCGGGCTGCGAGCGCACATTGCTGGCTCATGTTCAGCTTTTCATCCACTGGTACCTTCAAGTCCTTCCCGGCAGGGCTGATCTTAATCCCTTCATCCCCCCAGCCTGTATTGATACCAGGGGTTGCCCCAACCCATGTGCAGGACCTTGCACTTGGCCTTGTTGAACTCATGAGGCATCCCTTCCCTCAGGCAAGTCAACCGCACCACTTAGCTTGGTGTCATCTGCAAACTTGCTGAGGGTGCACTTGATCCTGCTGTCTATGTCACTGATGAAGATATTAAACAGCACTGGTCCCAATACGGACAGTGAGCCATTGACCGCTACCCTCTACATGTGACCATCCACCAGTCTACCCGTTAATCCTCAGAATAATATAGTACAGTAGTATCTGTTTTCCTCAAATTTCCATAGGGAATCATGAACTCAAGAAATCTGAACATTAAGAGAAGTATTGAAGGTACTTTGTTCAGGTTTTTTTCCTCCCTTTGCAACAGATTCAAGGGGTGTGAAGCATGTCTCTTGGACACTGAGTACAATTATAAGTAACCATTTCCTTCTTTCTCCTCGGATCAACATTCGTTGACTTCTTTTCATTTTAAGGTAGTTGGCTGACACAATTCAAATTTAATTACTCTTTCTGCATGATAAACTCCAGTCCTGTGAGCAGATATGTCTCGTTTTCAAGTTTGGCTAGATAGCAGCAGTGTAATAAAGACCTGGTGCAGCTTGTAGCTTTTGAAATCTTTCCTAGATGATAAAACAGCCTCCCCTACCATAGAACTTTCTCATAACATCCTTATGAAATAAACGCCTAATCCCTAAAAAAAACTGTAAACTAATAAACTGGCTGCCAATTATAATGACTTCTCCTGTCAGCATTGCTTGACATGCAACCACAGCAGGTAAACGGCAATGTTGGTGGTGACTTTCAAATTAAGGTTTACTAGGCAAGGATGAGAATTGTCAGAGTCATTCGAAATACATTCTAGTTTTTCTCCCACCGAGTAAAAATTTCCAGTCTCTGAATGGTTGTAGCAATCTAATTTGTATAATCACTAGATACCAATATCCAGACAGCAAATTCTGACAAGGTTGCTTGTGCTGTGTAAATTCACACCTTGGCTTATTCAAATGAATACAGCTGTATTAAAGAAGACCAGAATTCTTCTTTTAATTTTTACTTCCCAATAGCATCTCCAAATGGGAATTTCTATACTCTAATTCATCTTTGGATAGCCCTTAGCAACTGAGCAAAATATAAAGCTTTGCAGTATCAGGTGAGTCACTTTCCATACACCTCAAAAATACTCAGTCTTCCAGAAGAAGGAGGCCAAGCAAAGACAAGGGACATCTCTAGTCAGTCACATTTTCAAGCTGTTAGGAGGCAATTAAAATATTCTGATCACAGGCTGCCAAAACACAAGCACTAACAGTTGCAACTCCCTTAGGAAAAGACGTCAGAAGCAGAAGATTTCTCAGACATAAAGCCAAGAGCGGCATTTGACAGATACACTCAGTCTGCAGGAGTCAGACGAAGGGAAGTAGGAGAAAGTTTATGCCTTGTAAAACTGGCAACTTAGCCATGCTTTACCATCCAAGAGTTTTAACCCATGAACCCCAGTAGCTGTTCGCCTCTTTCTTGCTCAAACTGACAGGTATCAGGCAGGTTTCAAGCTCAGGCCAACTGCATTTTCTTTCAGTGAGGGCTACAAGTGATCAGCACATCTCTACTAACATAGATTTTGAGTTAAAACCCCAAAGTAAAGACACAAATGGTGATAACATAAAAAATAAACAGACAATGTTAATGACAAATTAATTACCCCCTCAATACCTTGTAAAGAATAAAATTGGCAAAAATATTTCAAATTAAATTAGCACCGTAAAATGAAGCAAACACGGCATTTTAACTTCACTGCTCAGGAAGGGCCCAGTTTTGAGCTGGACCTATTTTATACATCCCATTTTTTTCTTAAGCGAGTGAATTTTGCATCCACTTTTTCTAGGGAATTCTAAGCAGGAGTGCAACAGGGTTGGATAAAGGATCAATCTTGTTCAAGTTCTGTTGCACCAGTGAAGGATGTGGGTATTAACACTGGTTAGTTCATCTTTCACGTACCATGAACCTTTTAACAGAACCGTGTTTAACATAAAAGCACCATGATCCTTACTGGGATACTACCAAAGAAGTAGTCAACACCAGGGGTGTAGTTGTTAACAGTGTGCTTACAAGGACAGATAATCCATTGATATTTAATTATAATGCTTTGAATCAAGGCTAGCTGGCTGACTGTGAGAAAATAAACGAAATCCTAAAACATGACAAAACCTGTTGGCTGACAGCTTTCAGGGTTCTTATTTTGTCATGTGTTTTTTTTTTTTTTTTAACTAACCTGAACAGCATGTCAGAGAATTCTCCAGTTCCCTACTTAAACAGGCAATGTTCAGAAGAAGTTGTATCCCACCACACACAGAATTCACCTTCATTGCTTATTTAAACCAGGAACTCAGAAGAAACTGCACATTGCTTCTAATCAGTCAAGGTACAGCTCCGAGAGAGCACCATGGAAATAGAAAAAGGCAAAATAGAGTGTATTTGCATATATCACATGAAATTAGGCTGTGTTGCAGCATGTAGTGTACGCATACGCGCTGAATGTCAGCTGAGTTACATTTTTCTCAAAGTGACATTGGTGCTTGTCTTGCCAAATTTGATACAACTGACAAGCGTTTTCATCTAAGGGGGATCTATCCCTCCCATCGCCTTGTCAAGCTGAGGGAAGGCAAACTCCAGTATATTCCTTCCTCCAGCGATGAGGTGGTTTCGGAGTCATTAAAAGTCACCCGAGTTACACCGTAGCAATGTGCCCTGCATAGTAGATGAACTCAGTCAAGGCTGTCTTCCTCGGGTCTGCTGAAGGCTCCAGCTCCCAGCCCCCTCAGCTCCCCTGCAGACCCAGCCCCGGAACCAGGGTAAACGTGGGACGTGGGGTTTTTTAATGTCTCTCTCAAATTTTCTTGAGAACTGTAAATGTCACATTGACCAGTCTCACCGCTGCTTGCTTTCTCATTAGACAAGTATCTAACAGTGCTTTTTCACCCAGAGTATTCCCAAACACAAAGGAGTGATCAATGCTATCCTGGTGTCAGCTTTCCCTGCACCTCTCTCCATAATGATACTGTCTTTCCTAGTGAGAGTGGTGAACAACTTAAAAGGTAAAATACACTTCTTGAACAACACCTTATATATCTTAGATTTTAATTTTTCACAGCAGAAGACTGACATGTATCATGGGCATGCTTACAGAGTGCCACAGAAGATATGAAAGCAAAATTATTGTAAAGTAGTTTTATGTAAGAAAAATAATCCAAAATACAACCCATTTTAAAAGAGGTCTGGAGAGATGCTATTACTGGTCTTTGCTTCAGCTATATAATCCTACCGGGCTGAAACTTTTGGCTTGAAGCTAAGTTCCTTAGCGTTATTATGTGATGATGGTAAGTATGATGGAGAATTCCAGCTAGATAGCATCACACCATTTCCTCCGCCCCGTGAGGTGTTCCTTAATTGGATTACATCGTAAAGTGCAGATTCTAAACTAAAGGAGCAAATTTATTTCCCTTTAAATAGCTATTTGATTAACAACTTCACTTGTTTTTAGGTTTAAGGCAGCATAAGTCTACGCAATATTAGTAGTATTAAAGAAGGTACCCTTAACAAAACGTTAAAGCCAAGCAAAGTGTCAAACTACGGACTCGAGGAGGATTCCAAATATTATAGTGTCTGCATTCTACATGGAAAAGAGGAAAATTAATATTACCACATTTCATCTTAGTTTTATTATTAAGTATCTACAAGCAGCTAAGGCTCAGATTTTTTTAGTGAAAGTGGATATATATAATATTTCTGTATCCATATAATGGTGGATGACAGAAACCTTTACTGATAGACTATCCAGATTCCAGAGTTTTCGTCCGTCAGCTCTATCTTGTAAAAACAGTACTTTCAAAAGCCATGTTCTCTAACTTTTAAGAAAAGTAGAAAAAACACACAAAATATCTTAGTGCTCCTAAACTATTTGAGCAATAAAACCTAAGGACACATAAGCAATGTAAATTCTACCTATAATGAAATATAAGACACTTTTTTTCAGTAAAGTATTTACTTGGGCTCTTTTCTGATTTTTGTAGTTTTAGAAATATTTTCCTCTGCTGATCCTGGTAAGATTCACACTACCAAGAAAAACAACAGGGCTATACTCAGAAGCGGAGATGCCAATTAAACTTCGTGTTACCACATAGACAGAACAATGAAAGTGCAAAAAAGGTTAATTGCTCCATGTAGTTACCTAATTTCTTCCAAATTAAGATTTTTTGTATATATACACTCTGGAAAAAAATGTCAATAAAATTCTAAAATGGATTAGGAAAATCACATTAAACGGCCCTGCATATATGTGTTTATCCTAATTAGTTGTGGAAGTTAATCATGATAAACTGAATAAAGCCATTTTATTTCTTAATAAGAACATGTACACTGTACTTGAATGTCACCAAGTTAATCCCCTTTATCACATTTTGTTTTCTTGAGTTCTCACATTTAAGAAATATATTTGTTTTTTTAAAAAAATTATAAAATTAAGCATGTGATTTTTTAAAGAAAATGTCCTTTGAATAACACATTTTCAATTAACATACCCTAATTTAAAACACACAGTTTAAGAATGTTGAATTGAAGTCTTGATAAATCTCTACTTGAATTTGTCTGTATACCTCAGATGGTCTTCATTAATACACTATTCGTTGATGTGTAAGATGTGAAATTATTTTGTTAACCAGAAAATAAAAAGGGCATTCTATTGTGCATTTGCAAATGTCAACTTTTAAAATAACGAACCCATACTTCTGAATTTCAGCTTGTTTTTCACTCCAGTTTGAGAACGATGAAACAATCCTACTTCAAGATTTATAACAACAGCTGTGTGAGTTACGAAAGCACAGAAGTGTCATTTGGAGTACACGAAGACTATAACTTTGCCTCAACTTTTGTCTTCAAAACAGCTGAGCATAATTTGCTTACATTTTTCTCAAGACTGGAGATTGTAGCCGAGGCCAGGCATAGAAAGTGTCAGGCAAAAATCTATCTCAGAAACTTATGAGCAGATATATCAGTCAGTTAGAATGACTAAGTTAGAAAGACTTCAACGTTCATGACCAACCAGTAATGCGGCTGGATTTTAATGCAAATTTCAAAGGTAAAAATCACACAATATTACATGGAAATATAATTAGGCATTGGAACGGGCTCCCCAGGGAGGTGGTGGACTCACCATCCCTGGAGGTGTTCAAAAAACGTTTAGATGTGGCGCTTCGAGACATGGTTTAGTGGGTTTAGCGGGCATGGTGGCATCAGGTATACGGTTGGACTTGATGATCTTTGGGGTCTCTTCCGACCATAATGGTTCTATGATTCTAATTTGCTACACCATAAGTCCACCATCTGGAAGGAGTCATGTTGCACCAGCTTCTCCTGTTTCTTTTCTTTTTTTCGTCAGAGTGATATCAAAACATTTTGACATCATTCTTACATCAGGACAAATAAAAAAAAAAAACATTTATTGTGTTCTCCCATTTGGCAATGTTTGGTGTAATTTCATGTGCTTCATGAGACCGCATATTCATGAAGACTCACAACCTTCAGCATTAGGCCACCATCCTAGAAATACCTTCTGACTTATTCCACTGAACACCTTTGTTCCTGCACTGAATTCTACTTTCTCCTATGTTAGGTCGCACATCATACTGTAAGAGCAAGGTTACTGGTAATCAGTAATGAATCAATTTCTAGCCAATGCCTAAAAGCATAAAACCAAAGAAAGAACCACTATGGTCAAAGAACAATGTGAGTGAGTGGTAGAAAAGCAGCCAAACAGTTTAGTTCTGGGGTCTGGACCAGCAGGTAGGATGCGAATAAGAGAAGGGAATAAAAGGTTCAGAGTGTCCATGGCTGTTACGAAAGGAAACAGGCCTAAAATGAAATGAAGATAAAACAGAGATATCTTTGTGGTATTAAGCATTTGTTTTTAAAAATACTTTCATACTAGAGAACAGCAGTAATTGATTCAGCAAATGCAGCTTTTTGTCCTGTGAGTAGCATAAACCATTACTGATTTTCTTAATTCTATAACAATTACTTTCACAATGATGTCTACCAACTCTTGATTTATAATTTACCAACAACTAAAGAAGAGGCTTTCAAATTTGTGCTACATTGGTTAGGTTGGATGCAAACCACATGGTAGTGTTATGATTTACTTACTGAGTAACTCTTACAGTCAGGTTTCTCATAGAAATACTAGATACTGATGAATTCCAAATTGTTTTTCCACAATAATTCACTGAATTTAGAGTTTATTTGTCCCATGAATGTTCCTGCCTGTAAGTGTCTAGACAATTTCAGAGAAGCAAAAGAAAAGGGAGTAGAGACACAGCTAACCAGCATTTGGTTCTTCACTTCAGAGAGTCTTTCAGAAATACTTTTTGCCTGTAATCAGAGATGCCAACTCTCGTGTTTCCATCAAGATTTATAAAATTCCTCCCACAAACACCACAGTTCTTGCAATCAAATGCATACCCAGGAACTTTCATTTAAAATGAAAGCCCTCTTCAGCAAACTGAAGTTCAAAACCAGAAGACAAACAAACAAAAAATATGTCTTATCTTTAAACATGTTATGAAGTTAAGCCATACTGAAAATTTTAATGAGGAGGGGGTAAAGGTGTTACTCTTCTGCAAGGTCATAGTTGTCACAGTTGTGAGTGGGATAGCCATACATTAATAATCAGGTAAACCAAAAGCTTAAAACCAGCTGCGGTAGAAGCAGGAATCAGTTAAAAACTCTACAAATTATTTATATTAACCTGACATGCTAAAAATTGTTGATTTGCAAAAGTCGTGGGTGGTAAATGGGAAAACCACATGATAACAAAAAATAAGGGAATAAGATGTACAAAATGAACAAACTGCATGGATTTATGAGAACAAAGAGACCATTTACCCGAAGTTAGATGTGCAAGTTAAAGCAGATTACAGTCATCCTCAGCAACTGGCACTTAAATAGCCACAACAGCCAGGTCTTCTATTTCTTGGCCATAAGAAAGACACTCTTTACCTAAGAAATAAATTCAATGTAAGAAACACAAATGTCTTTGTCCTCTGTATAAGCCATGCCTGCTTTTGTTTGTAACTATTTCCTGCACAATGCCTTCCCTGTTCCATTTTCTAGGTTCTGAAATAAAGTCCATATTTACCTCTGACTTGTCCCGGTTCTACTTTTATTTAACAGAGTATGAACCAACAGCAGGATCAGAGTTTGATATGCTATTTGGATTGGGTGCCTATCTTAGGCTGCAAACTCAGAATCATCAATATTGCGTAAAGATCTTGCACAACATTTGCTCTTTCTTTTGGAGTTAAAAATACTTCTGCTCTTGCCAAGTCAGACTCCAGCTTGCAATATGCCTGATCTCCTACGAGTCCACATCAGTGTGCTAGCTTGCAGGACATAAATGAACAGTACTATTCACATGTACAAATTTAGAGACCTTCATAGTATGAAAATTCTTACTACACACTTTGGCCCAGATTCCAGCTCTCGGTTAGAAAGGTGCAGCCTGTCTCATGTGTTTTAAATTCTTCGGTGAGGCAAAGTTACCATTCCAAGCAGAAGCAGCCCCTTCCAATTTCAGTTCAGCTGCAGCCCATAGGGAGAAGGCTATTCTAGGATGAAGTATTCCTAAGTGGTGTCAATCCACTAGCTAAGAGAAAGAAGGCTATGGTGTTTTCTTTGTGTTGTATACAAGTACTACATGTGTAACTAAATTTAAATTTCTCAAAGGCCCCTCAAAGTAGCAAAGATATTAATCCAATCTATGTGGGGATGCTCCTTAACTTTTTCCACAAATAAATGCTGTTAGCCAAGTGTTTTTGACAGATACCAAAAGACTGAAAGACTAGGACAACTCTAGGATAGAAAAACATACCGTGACTTCAGGCTTTGCGAAAGTATTAACGTCCACCAACTGAACTTTTTGCCTCTTAAAATCAAGAAAAACATCACATTATGTATTTAAATATGGCACATTTAAGAAATAATAGGAAACACTTAAGATTGTTATCTGAATCTTATGTGAAGTTCAAAAATACTATCTGATCAATGGTTTTCAAAATAAGATCACGACTAGGATTAGACACAAGTTAATGCTGCCACTTGCTAAGCTAAATAAAAAGCTAAGTAGTTAAACAAACACTAGAGGAAGAACAGAACTGCTTTGCACATGATGTTATGCCATTGCACTGTTGCAAAAAACGGCCTGATGTAACACTACAAAGTCTGGAAACAAAGAGGAATAGCCTGAGTGTAAGTAGCCATATATCTTCTCTCAAACTAATAGACTAATTCAAGACTTGTCTCACAGAACTGTGTTTTTCTTTCTTAGTTTCAGATTCTTATTATTCAGAAACACATGGGCTTATATCAGAGCATGTAGTGGCCTGACTTATATTCCCAGCTGTGTCTGCTGGACATCAACCAAATTACTGTCCCCATGTAGCCGCTTTTTTTTTCTTATTACTTTATTCTACCTTACCTATTCAAACTGTGAGCTCTTCTTTGCAATGACTCCCACTCCTCTAATGGATTTGTAGGGCAGCAGCACAACAGGGTCTGAACCTAATTTGAGTATCCTATATTAGCATACTAAACATGTTTTAAAAGCACTTCAAAGAATGATTCTTAGAAAAAATCCAAAATGCAGAAAAGATACAGATGAATATTTATGATAAATACGGAAAACTCCTTAGGAGACCTGGTGAAACACTGTGCTCATTCATTTCAAAGGGCCCAGAGCAAGCTGATTTGATTCACAATTTGAAATTGTTCAACCCTCACGGTGGTACCGCTTTGCCTAATCATTCCAAAAGCTGCTCATTAGTCCAGTTTTGTACTGAAATGTCAGAGCTTTTCTGGTAGAAGTATGTGCATGAGCACAGAAGAAAAACACTGGGCCATTTTAGGAAGTTGGATGATGGTTACTGCAGTATAGAAAGCCTTCTAAAAACTAAACAAAGAAGAAAGCTTAGAATTTAGCCACAACAAAGAGATCACAGCAGATTTGTAAACAATACTTCAAAACATGATGAAAATTTGCTTCATTTTGTAAACATTTCAGGCACTATAAAAATGCATATCCAATATTTTGCTGCTATGACCTTCTCAGCCATCTATCAACACACATATCCTCACAAAGACAGAAAACAGCACATCGAAGAGATCAGTTATAATTTCAGGCTTTCAGCCAAGGGTGAAACTCCTCATGGCTCCATTGTTTCCATGGACATAAATAACATAAAATCATACCATAAGAAAAGTTATTACAAGAGTATGTTACTCAACAAATGCCACCGTACTGGACTACATGGCAGTACTTGGTGACACCGTTCATAGGTGTTTAATACAATAAATAATTGAGATGTGATTCATATTTTTTGGTTAGCCCGTGAGATAGAGAAGGTATAAATTGGTTAAATCTGTAGTGAAAAAGCAAAACATGAGAAAAACTTAGAAAAAAGCTTTAAATACCTTAGAAACAACTGTTTAACCTCTAAGTAAATCTTTAACCACAATAACTATTTTATTTTCCTTTTGTAGGGATTAATGAAAATGAGCTTTACAAGAAATCCTAAATAAAGTGAGAAGGAAAATTACCACTGGGCTGGTGTCTTCTGCAGTATCACCAGCAAGAATATGCAACAGGAGCTTATTATTTCATTTTTATTACACTGTGGACTTTTCATCAGAGATTTGTAAGGTCACTGTTTTTCTCTTCTATGGCTCTGCTATGACCCCAGAAAAGTTCAAAGAAATACTCAGACATCATGGATAAAATTTTTGGTGTCTTTAAATCTCAATTCAAACAATTACCTCAGACCATATTCTTAGAAGAATTAATGGAAGGTACCAAATATCTTTAAAGATCTGAGCTTTTTTTTCTTCAGAATCTCAGTCTCACTGAAAGTCTTAAGCACTTCTGATATTTTTTCCCCAGAAAAAACTCGGTGTGTTTGGTTGAGATGCTCAGTGATATGCTAGTAAAGAAATAATAGATTTTTAAGGATTATACCTAAACTACTTCGGTCTTCAAAACTGCTGTGTTTATATTAGCAGTCTTTTTATATCCATTTTAGCTAAAGCTACTATCACCAGTTAATAGTTAGAATTAGTGAAGACAGTGATGAACGCATAAAGACATAACTTGGGAGAAGCTTATACTTATTAGTAATCAGGAGTAAAACATGAGAGAATAAAGTCTTTCCTTGTTCTTTCTCTTGGCAAATCCTCATCTGCAAAATGCCTCAATATTTCAGCTACAAGTTCTTCACCCTAACCTTCTTTTTGACAACGATTATTTGAACTAGGATAGGGACTTTTACAAGCTATCATCAAATACTCACTTTTTTTTTAACACAGAGTTATACCAAACCTCACTTAATTTGTATAATTCTAAACTTCCTTCCCCAAAATTCTTACTTTCAGAGTAGGAGTGAAAAGGTGGAAAAAGAAACAGCTGTATACACGGGTATCAGAAATAGGAACAAAATTTTTGTCAACGGTATAGTAACCATTTAAAAAAAGTAATAAAGAGCTTGGAAAGAGCACAAAAGTGACCTCCTGACACGACAAAAAGGTAGCCAGGTTGTGGGAGAAGGGGGCACTGCTCGGTGCAGCACGACGGTGCGTTTTCTTTTCTCAGCACGGCTCTCCAATCACATCCTTAGGCCTGCAGCAAAATGCTTCTTGGAGCTTGTTTCTCACTGAATTGGATACAAGTGTTTTCATAAGCTAAATTTGCTTTGTTCTCTGTGCAGTTCTAAAGTTGCTGGTCCTGCTGCCAATAAAACAAAATATAGTGAAAGCTCTCTAGAGACTTTAGAGAGCTAGAGGCTCCAGAGAGAAAGAAGGAAGGACTGTTGCTGTTTTACAGAAAGAAAAATGGTGGTATGGAGAATGAAGTGACTTCTCAAAAAGCACTTAGCTAGTGGTAAAACTAGAAACACAATGAAGTAAATACCCATGCAGAACAAATGCAGAAAAAAAAGGTAAAATAGAGACAAGGATAATCTCTTCCCCTCTCACTCCCCTTTATAAAATAACACCCACTTCTCCAATCTTTAAATACTACAGGGATGTTTGGGGCAATCTGAAGCATAAATTCAATCTCTTCAGTCATTTCAGTAACTCATCATTCTTATGGTAGCTCTGCCAGTTCAGCTCACTCCTAACCTACTGCATTCCTACCACGATATCGAATTGGCTATTGTAGTAGTCTAAACAAAACATTCTTCCAGTCGCCTTCCTTGGCTTATGGCCCCATCATTTATTATGCTATAGCAAGCAGCATTAGGAAGGTAAACAGCTCAGCTTCATTCTGTCTTGTTTAAATTGGCCCTTGAAATGGGCAACACTTAAAAATTCAGCACTTAAGGAAATATTTTATTCTATGGTTTGGCCCTTATCTCTACAAACTTCTTGATTTATACAGAGAGCTGCAAACTGATAAGAGAGATGTTTTCTAAGGGCTAACATAGGATTCTCGCAGAAAGATAGCAGTGAGTTTAGCTGACAAATCAGCGTCCAGCAGGCCTGACATGCCAGACTGACTACTCGAACGGGCCCACAAAATTACCTGCCAACTGACTTCCAAAGGGCCTTCCCAAGAATGGACGGCTCAGCCATTCAAAACATGGCATTCCCAGTTCCCAGGCACTTTCTCCCATATGTGCTGGAAGTGTCACATGTTCAGAAACAACAGCTGAATTTTTGGTATGATGAAGACTCATCTGTTTGCAAGCTGGAGCCAGGAAATACATTTTGTCTTCTCCATGCCCAAAGGGGTTAGAGGGTTTGCCACAGCAAAGACTTGTCTAGCCTGGAGTTGTCTGGGCAAAGAAGGAAATTCAGCAAACAAGAGGGAAATGTCGAGGTAGAAGAGTGGGAGGACTGGTTTGTGAATGTCGGTGTCTCGCAGTACTTGTGGTTCCATTTGGCTGACTTCAGCTCTCAGGAGAAGAGGAGTCAGGGGCACTAGCGGTGAAGGCTGGATTCCAGGAGGAGGATTACAATTTACCTCCCAACTAGACTGGAGAGTAGCCAATGCAGCGCTGCATCAGACTCTTTCATTTTGAGGAGACCATGGGAGAACAATCCCGAATATTCTGTTTTTCAAACTTGAACTGCAGCCACAGAGATTTTTTGCGTTTCATTTCACATTGTTTCCCAGAGTCAATAGATAATCATAGAATAATATAGGTTGGAATGGGACTCTAGATGTTAACTGGTAAAACCCCCATGAAATTCCCATATGAAGTTCTTGCAAGACAAATCCTTCTCCAGATTGCCCCTTCCTTTGACAGCCCCTTTGCAGCCCCAGTCCAACTGCAGCTCTAGGTTCTGTCTCTCTACTGACCCCAACCCTAACCCTAGGCAATGACTGAGCCGTACAGGAAGCCCCATAGCTCTCTCCCACGTGAAGAATTTCTGAAGGGAGAAGTCTACTTGCAGACTGCCAATTTCTTTGGCAACACTTTTATATCCTCACTTCACCTACAGCTCTACCCTTGGTCTCTCGCCCAACCCCAGCCTTAGCCCATACATGTGCTGAGCCTTAGCCTAAGTTCCACAACCTAGTCCTGCATGAAGAAGTTCTCAGGTGACAACTTTTTTAGCAGTCTCCCCCCTCATTTGGCAGCCCGTTACAGCCTCAGTCTACCTGCAGCCCTAAGCTTTGTCTCTCCTCAGTTCACCACCCTAATCCTAGGTATTGGTATGGACTAAACCTTAGCTCAAGCCACAGCCTAGTCCTACATGAAGTCCTCCTCAGTGGACAATGTTTTTGCATCCCCACTCCAAAGGATACCATAAGCTTAGTCTCTCTGCCATCCCCAGTCCTAAGCGTAGTCCTTGACCTTAGGTCAAGGTATGGGCTGAACCTTAGCCCAAGGTCCCCATCCCTGCCACACATGATGAATTTCTGCAGGTAGAAGTCTTTCTGCAGCCTGTCCTTTCTTTTGGCAGCTTTATTGCAGTCCCACTCCAACTGGATCACTAGGCTTTGTTTCTCTCCCATCCTTAATCCTAACTCTAGCCTTTAGCATCGGCTTAGTTTTAGCCCAAGACACCCACCTCCAGCCTAGTCCCACATGAAGAAGTTTTCAGGAGATGACTCTTTGGCAGCATCACCCTTCCTTTAGTAGTCCTTTACTACTTGAAGCAGGACCATATATACACTCTTCAAATTTACCTCAACCACTGTTTGAAATGAACTTGATGTGATATTTTAAGAAAGTGTAACCAATCCTATATTGCTAGTCATAATATATCAGGATATTAATCCCACATTTTCTTAGTGGATTAGCAAAGTCCCAAGGAGGTTACTATACCATAATTAGTTCCTTACATACCAGCTTTTGTTTAAATAGCGTCTACATAGTCTAGGAGAATGCTGTTAGTCATTATCTTTTTAATAAATGGTGCTTCTGTCAAAGCTAAGGTTTTTTTTTCCTTTATTAACTCATATTAAGGATGCCATACCCAGACACATCTCATTGTTACATTCTGCTTAAATAGTAATGAATACACGAGAAGTTGATTCTAGGCCAAGACCAGCTACAGTGGGGTGCAATGCTCAAAGTAGCTGGAGGGATTAGAAGCTGTTAGTCACAGATACTGCTCTATGAGAGTTCAAACCGAGGTCTTAATCAGCCTTAATTGACTACATTCTGTATAAACCAACCACAAGAGAAAGACAATTGTAAGTGAAAGAGAGGGGAGACAAACGTTAGTCCAGGAAGAAGCCGGTGCCAGATTCTGGAGCTGAAGCAAGCTCTCCTCACTCCCACCGTTAAGCCTGGTTCCCTGGATGGCTCTGGTTGTGACACAGCTGCTGTCCATGTATTTAGGACATGAACAGCACTTACGGGACAATGCCGTGCCATGGAGTATGGTATCTCTAACCTCTTCATAAGGGTAGTAGCCACTCTGCAAATGCAGCCCAGTAGGCTTTTTGCTAGGGACATGCAAAGTTTATGGGGGCAAAAGGCATTCGTTGACACAGATTAACACATAATCTGTTCATTTTTTCCAGTAATTTGACAAATACATTTAATGCTTTCTAAATGGAAAAATACTTCTACTCAGCAGCTGAAGGAAAGATGCTTTGAGGTGTAAACACCTTTATAGTCTTCGGATAAAAAAAAGCTTTGTAAATGCCAAGTATTTTGTTTATTTTTACATTTCTTCATTGTATCTTTTTCAGCAAATGTTGTTAGGTCACAGGTGACAGGCAGAGGTAGAATTAGGTAGATGCCTTGCATGTTTGCATGAACAACATATTGTAGGCTTTTATTCATCCAAAAATGTCCCCTAAAGCTTAAAAATGGATACAATTACTGACCCATATATTTTAAACCATGTTACTTCAAAATTACCAAATAGCAAACAAATTCTCTTTATCATTGTCACAGAAGAGTTGATAAATCTCATGTGTAAATAAGTAACATTTGCATAGAAAAATATTTAGTTGGACTTGGTTTTAGGATTAAGTCTAAACTGAAAACTCACAATGTACAAATAATGAAAATAATTCAAATCCTAATGTAACCCTACATAAAAACTGTATAAATAGCTGTTCCTCTCTACTTCTCAACAGAAATAAAATGAAGCTCTTGAATCTAAATATCCTGCCTTTCAGTATATTCCAGTCTAAATATTGTTTTAGATCTCATAGTTTGAGCATTTATAACACATAAAAAAGTCAAAGCACTTGAGTACATCATAGCTTTCCAGATTTTGCATGGAAAGGAAACAGCTGCTCCTTGAGGAATTCTGCTACTTCCCAGAAACAAAAAATAAAAAAATCTGTAAATAAAATTGCTTTCAGTAAGACCCATCAAACATTGGACAATTATCACCACATCTGTTGCTTGCATGAAGGTATATGACTACTCCTATGGCAATAAGACCATTTGAGAAAAGCGGCCGATATAAGGAGTCAGAAGATGGTTTCATTAATTTTTAGATAAATATATTATTATTAGATGTTAAAAGACATATTGAGTCATAACTTTTAAAAAAAGTCTCTACTGGTGTTCTAGAAGTGCCAGACCTATTTATCAGAGCAGACCCCAAGCAAGTTGGCCACCGTAACTAACCGAAGCCCCTCTGACTCTAAGACTGCCCCGACCCACTTTCCGAGGCCAGGGAGCGCCAGCAGGGCCGGCCGAGCCGGAGGCTGCTTTCCCCCGCTCCCGCCCTTCCATCACCACTGCCCACTGCTCGTCTCCGGGCCCACCTTGAAACCTGGGGGTACTATCTCCCTCTTAGAGCTCTGTTGCCGTGTTTGATGTTGACACAAGCTAACTACTTATGTCTACGCAATCACTATAACTGGTTTTCCATTTATATAATTCATATTAATGAATGACATCCTTTTTACATGCTGCCAAGGCATTTTTAATGCAGAAAAATTCATCCCTCCCAAAGTTCTTCTGGTATTTTCAACCTGGTTTAATTTTTGACACATGCGATTTCTGTTTAGTCCTCTTTTACTAATATCTTAAAATTGCGCTGCAGGAATCGTGTCATCTCATCAATGCCTTTTGCTGCAGACAGCGTCCTGTACAGAAGGGGCAGGCAGTGAGGAAGGATTTAATTATCATAGATATATGTAGGGCTGAGGAACAGCTATTGCTGTTTAGTCTGATGACTCTCAAAGGAAAACATTCACAAGATAAATAGAAAATGGTACAGATCTTCCTCTTTTTAATTATTTATGATACACCATTTCCTGGTCCTTATCTCGCCGTTAACTACTTGCCCCCCTCTTTTATTCTCCTGTGTTGCAAATCTAATGATTACACTACATTTTATTAAGTCCAGCATTATTTTTTTTTCTCCTCATTCTTGTAATCTTTGAGAATGTATAAAGCATATCAGATATAATCTGTTTATCTGATCTTGAACTTCTGTTTGGTGTGTTACCATTTTGTGGCAATTCGCTTCCCAAGAATATTCAGAATCTGATTTTCAATGAATTGAATGCTCAGCTGTTTGCAGATCCTCACATGCCTTTTTCTCCAAAACAGATGTACGAACCTCATTCGTATG
The DNA here is from genome assembly GCF_000690535.1 of Cariama cristata. Taxonomy (NCBI): domain Eukaryota; kingdom Metazoa; phylum Chordata; class Aves; order Cariamiformes; family Cariamidae; genus Cariama; species Cariama cristata. The sequence continues at coordinate 81,775 of NW_009630434.1, forward strand.
TCTACTAGTACGCATTGTCGTAACGTGCTATCAAAAAGAAAAGTTTTAGTATATGGTATACAAATACAAGATTAGCCATGGAGAAAAAGAGACAAGTAACTCAAGCAATAATGAACTTGGTGCCTGTGAAAAGAAAAACAGATTTTACATTTTCTGACCAACAATTCTATGTGATTGCTACAAAAAACCAAAATGCCCTCCAACAGCAAGGATCTCTCGTCCTCTTCTGCTCTATCTGTAAATGGAAGAGCAAAAGGGAGTAAGCGTTTTGCTTTATCCATGGATATCCATGTCACATGCTTTACCCATGTCACATAACCGAGCAGTCAACTGGTTGTCTTTCAGGAACAGTATTTCAAGCACTTGAAGGATGACAGCAACAACCTAGCTGTTGAAACTGCAAGAGATGTGTCCTTCAGACACATTGCAGGTGTCTTTTTGAACAGTAGCAGAAAAAGAAAAAGGCATCAGCCTTTCTTCCGACTAAAGTTACGCCGTGACTGTATGCATACACCCATCTGCCCACTCCTGGATTCTTCAATAATACAGCCTTTGGCATTTGGCGTCACAAAAACATATACTACCATTTCACTGAATAAAGTGTGTCTTTGGTAGCTGCATAAAGATTTTTTATTTTTTTTTTTAAAGACTCTTATCTCTTGATCCAATCCAGTTTATACAAAAGAATAGGGTACTACATTTGTTCTTTTCATATTAGTCAGTGACATTTTCCATAACTTTGCTTACTTAAGCAAATGTGAGTTGGGTATAACCACGTGCAAGTCAGAAGAAGTACCTGCATCTTTTCTTCTTGAAGGTGAATTTCTAAAATGCATAGTTTACAATCTGGGTAATGTTTTAGCAAGAAACAACAACAACAAAAATGAGACGGATTTTGGAATTATAGAGAAGTTTTTGAAAAGTTATTTGAAATGTGGAAGGATGGCTAACAAAAAGAGCAAGCATCAGATTATGAAGCAGCTGGGTCAGGTCTAATCAAGATTTAAGTACAGGGAATTTCCTGTTTAGCACAAGCAGTGCTGTGCACCTGCATCACACCATTTGATGAGAAAAGCTTTGCCAGCACTAAATTGTGTCACAGGCACAGCTGCGTGACTAACTCATGAAGGAGTTATGCATTGAGTTACACTGGCTTTCCAGCTTGAAGAATACCTACAAGTAGAGCATGATCACTTACCATGTCTGTTCAGGTTGTTTTTTCCTTTGAGTCAGTTAAAAATATGTGATTATTTCAAAATTCATCTAAATTCAATTAACTGCTTGCTGACGTTCAGCTTCTTAGGGGAGACCTTAATGCCCTGAAAGGAGATTGTAGCGAGGTGGGGGTCGGTCTCTTCTGCCCAGTAACTATCGATAGGACAAGAGGAAACGGTCTCAAGTTGCACCAGGGGAGGTTCAGGTTGGATATTAGGAAGAATTTCTTCACTATAAGAGTTGTTAAGCATTGGAACGGGCTCCCCAGGGAGGTGGTGGAGTCACCATCCCTGGAGGTGTTCAAAAAACGATTAGATGAGGTGCTTTGAGACATGGTTTAGTGGTCATGGTGGCGTTGGGTAGAAGGTTGGACTTGATGATACTTAAGGTCTCTTCCAACCATAACAATTCTATGATTCTTTATTTGTCTCCGGCTGGATGAGCACCCAAGAACAATCTGGATAAACACATTGCACTTCCCATTCACACTAACACATATATTGAGATGCTAAACTGTTCCCAGCCTTACAAAGTCTATGTCTGATCAGAGTCTGACTTGGCTGTCACCTAGGTAGGGCCCATACATGCCACAATAATAAAGATTTTAAAGTCAAGTCAATATTTCCAGGAAATTACCTGCTGCAAAAACTCAGGTATCTACTCTCTAAGCAACCTCAGGAAGGTGATAGAGAAGAAAATGACCAGGAAAAAAGGGACACACAATGCTCATATAACTCAACTTGCAGATGGAAAACCATGATTGAACTAGAAATTTAAACCAGATCTTCTTCATTTTAAGCAGTTATATTGGGGAAGAAAATAGTCACAAAACCAGAACTATATAGGAACAATGTGCCAGATGCTGTAACGATACACTGGAAGGCAAACCCCAATATTGTTAAAGCATATTGCTGAAAGCATCAGACAAGAATGTCGTCAGTATGGAAAAGGAGAACTCATCCCTGCTGGAGAATACTGCATGCTATAGCTTTCTAGCTTGATCTGTGGTGACAGCATACACCAAACAGTATCTTTTCAGGGATAATATATTTTCTCTTGAGATTGAAGTGATTGAGGAGCCTAAATCCCCATAGGAACTCCTAATGACCTTAAAACTTCACAAATTCTATGAAACAGGGGGGAAAAAAAGTAAGAATGTCAATAGTGCCTTGGCTCTCCAGTCATGTTAGACTCCTGTGTTCAGCAAAGTATGATAAACACGTTCTTCATTTCCTATTGGTCAAGACCAGAAGTACAGTGAAAAATGGAAAAATATTTTAAAACTTGAGACTTCTATGATGGATCACATAGCTCAAGGATGTCATACTAAATATTGAATGTGGGAAGTAAAACTAAGAATAGGCTATTCATGCATGATCCATATGCAGAAATCTAGTCTCAAATATTTGTCCAAAACTTTTAAATCATGAACACATTTGAAAAATGAGTGATTCACTTCAAGAGAGTTTCCACCTAGAAAAGCGCAGCTAAATTCAAGAAAACGTTCACTGCCATTAGTGTGACTAATTGTAGTGAAGAGTAATGGCTGTTTCTTCTCTGTCTCGCATAGGTCAGAATTTGCTGGAAAAATGTACATTTCGGTCAGAGCCTTTAATTGCTACAGCAAATTCTATTTTATGCTATGTTTCTCTCTTCCAGTCAAAACTGGTCTGCTTGTCACTGAAACCTCCCAATGTGCATCAAATTCAGAGTTACTACACACAGGTTTTCATATTGCCGAGTTCAAAAACTCATCCAGCTCTCAAACGTGCCACTTACGATTTTTTTAGCAATATTTTGCTAATTATTTTTGGGCTAATTAATGCTGTGTATTGGCCTCTCTCTGTGTGCCCTGGAGCCATTTGTTATGCTATTTTAGTACAGAGAATGTTTTGCTACTCCTTTGGTTCCCTACCTGGCACCATGACGGCTGCTGGGACAAAGGTTTGAGCCTCTGGTGTTTCCCTGCAGGGTTTGAATCCCTACTGCAAACTTTAGGCTGCTGCCCGGTCTGAATTTAGAAAAACATGCTGAATCATTGGCAGGTTTGGTGCAGCTTGTTTCTGTCACACAGTAAGGGACTGTTTTTGTTGAATCTGGAAAGAAAAAAACTTTCCTGTTCCCAGTGGCTTGCTACAGGATACTGAGTGCTCGTGTCAGGACACTCATTTTTCAACACTTTAAAACTAAATTATATCTGAAAATATAGAATGCAATTAAAGTGAATATTGCAGAGTCTCTTGCTGCTGCTAGTCACTGTTTCTGGGAATTGTCATCATCTGTGACATAAGAAACAGCATGGGAGCCCAATGTCGGAGGTTGCATATCAGCCTCCATCCTGTCAGAAGAAATTGAATATTTAAAGATGCAGTCAGAATACTGATCCTGGAATAATACCAGTGCAATGCAATGAAGAATCAGGCCCTTCATATTTAATCTAACATTCAACATTTAAATACAAAATCTCTTCTCCTCACAGGATCAGCGCAGATAGTCCCTAGCTCTGGAATCTTAGTCACTAGTCCGAGTATCAGACTCGGCAGACATCAGTGATCACCCCAAACCATGTTCCTGGGCTAGACACCTGAGATGGCAGAGTAAGTAATGCAATCCTCCCGCCAGCCTCATAAAAGCAGGGACACAGCTGTCCAGCTTACGTGTCTTGGCTAAGGAAGGAACAAGAGCAGCAGGAGGTGGCCAAGGGTTAATGGATACTCCGGGAGCCCCTCCTGGGCTGCCCGTACCGGACCCTTTGGGTCAGCCTGGCACTGGCAGTACTGTCTTTCCCCTCAGGTGTTACACTCGCTTCTGCACACTCACTTATACTGTTCCTCCACACATCAGTTGTGCTTAAAAAGGCCTTTTATTTTGAAATACAGTAAGTGGTGATAATCACTCCCGGTGTACACTGGTGTCAAGAAGGATCATGTGAACCCACCGACACAATCTCAGGTCTTAGGCATTGACTTCCATTTGACAGTTCCAGGAGCAAATATCAAGTGGAGACTGTACATGCTCCCCGACTCTTCTCCGGCCGTCACTTTCTAAGTGCCATGGAGGAGCTATCTCCTTAAGTATGGCCTCACCTCTGGAGCACATTCATCAGTCCACACGAGCTAGGGTTTGGTTTGGCAGCCATCAGAGCAAAGGCCACTCCTCTGCTCTCACTCTAGTCTAATATTTTGTGTGTTCTTTGTTGCTATGTTTCTGGGCACGGCAACGCGACCCTGCTCATTGATAAGAGCCTCTGTAACTCCCAGTCTCTGCACATTTAACCTTAGTCACTAGTTACAGAGACAAAACCAACACCTTAGAGCAGTAAATACACTCAATATTTGTTACTGCATAATTCCCCTGAATTTCAGCAAACTTTATTCTGTAATGTGAGAAACCTACAGTAAAAAACAACATAACTTCAAATTGCAATCTACAAACATCTGAAATGATGACATACCACAGCATTAAGTTCTGCAGAGTCCGCTACTGGTTTAAAGAGTACACTTCAATGGATGTAGGTCTCACTGCCAGGGGACGGTTAAGACTGGTTTAAATCCAACACAGAGCATTGGTTTTATTGGAATCCTGTGATGATAACATGACTCTTATGAGATTAGGAATAGGTAAGTGACCAAATTACTTCTAAAGCATTGTTACCTCTGACATTCAGGGATCCATCTTGGAATACTATTTTCCATCCTATGATCTGAGGTTAGCAGAGTGATGGCAAGCACGCTATGCTTCCTTGCAGGGCACTGCAGCTACAAATTGAAGTACAAAAATAGCGACCCCACAACCAGCCTTAATCCCACAAGCAAGTGGCATGGTCTGAACAGGAAGGGAAAAAAAAAATACTGTGGCACTGAAGAAGGGATGGCTTAATAAATGGATATGTAGAAATTCATGGGTGATTTAAGATTTGTACTTGATGACAGGAAGTTTAAGTTTCACGTTATAGACACCGGGTCTCTCCTATAGCAGAAATAAGACAATGAAGAGAATACTAGCAACCATGTCACATGGACTTAAAGGGTAAGAAATATCTTGTAAGAAGGGAGACAAGAGGAGGAATCACATTATAAAAGTAGAGGAAGAAGAGAGAGAGAGAGAGCAGATGAGACAGAGGAGGAGGCAGAAGGTTTTGCAAATCACCCTGAGCTTGGGGCTCAGCCCAGAAGCACACGTGAAGAGCTCTCAAACTGAAGGTGCTCTTCAAGCACGGGGAAGCAGAAGTCTGTTCAGCAATCTTCCGTAGGCAAGAACATTATTGTAACAGTGGAGTGACTGTCTTAAGGCTGTTGTTAGCACTTCTCTGCATGTGAAATCAAATACTTTTTCTGAATTTTCTCTGGATAAGCATTTAGAATCATAGAAATTGTTTTTTATTGGAGACCTTCACCTTTTGCAAGACTTGCTGCATCATTCCTGTATGTGTTTCTAGCTTGTTTTTGAACAACTGCAGATTTAGAGCCTCATTTCTTACATTTGGGAGTTTACCGCTCAGTTCACAATACTAATGGGATTTTTTTTCCCCTAATTACATTGCCTAGAGTTTTCTTTTCCTGTAGGTCATATATCTATCTTTTCCTGTCCAAAATGAATTATAATTCATCACAGCTACTCGCATTTTGGTTCAGCTGTTGTGTTGGTCTTTTTTTTTTTCATGTTGGACAAGCTGCAGGAACAGTTGTCTTTGAAACATATTTATTAAAATTGTATAATGGAAGTAATTTGCATTCCTGTTATGTCTACCATTGGCCTGATCCAGCAATGGACCCTCTAGGAACCAGTGAATTCTTTAAACTCTCCCTGAGGTAATGTGGATTTGCAGAGAACCTGTGCCTCACACAAAAGGAGTCAAGGATCTGGCAAAACCAATAATTTTCTCTCGACCAAAAAGCCATAGGAAGACATACTTCTATAACCTGCTTAATTCATTCAAAGTAATGCAAAGGGGAATGCTGTAGGCTGTCATTTATAATTTAGTTTCTTTTCCAGAATATGCAAAAACATCAACTGAACCAAAGTAGATGTGTCAGAGATGCTGACAGTATTTGCTGTTTGTCATGGTACAGGTTAACAGAGCTAGAATGCCTAACAATAAAAAAAACCCCAACAAACTCCAATGCAACATTTCTAGCACAACAATCCAATTAGATTGCTTGGACCTAATCAAGGTAGGCTCCAAGCATTGCAAGTGGAGGACAAGGTTCAGAATATACTTGTACTCAGTTTAGGACAATGTAACCTGTTTAAGACATAATGTACCTTCACTGTTCCCTTACCACCTCTCCTCTGGCAAATTTCTTGCAGTACCTGAAGCACAGTGTTGGTCCAAAGCAGTTGCTCTCCTCCTATTATGTTTAGAGGAGAGGGTGCTAGTTTAAATCTAATACTTGGGTCAAATGTTCAAGCTAATTGAGTTATAAATTGCCAGAATAGGTGTGCTAAGATGGTTGAGAGTTTCCAGCAGTGCTGTACCTTCCACCTGAGCCGTTCCAGCAGAGGCATTCGGCATAAGACCATGTGAGAAGAGAATCTGGCCGGCGGATCTCACCTTGAAGAGCTGGGATCAGCAGCACCATGTACAAAGCGTACACTACTGGTGTCCCATTCCTGCCTGATAGTCTCTGACTGCAGTCTCAGTGCCTGCAACATCAGCAGGTATGTTCTGTGTGTCCTAGAAAGAGCGCCATGTGCTAAACCTTCTATTCCCTCTTTCTTTCCTGTTTATATCATTCACTTATTTATTTCCTTTCACAAATCCACGATTTTTTCCCTCTGATCTTCAAATGCTATGCATTCAGATGTGTTCTAGACATTTACTGGTTATTCTAGACAACAAGGAAAAAAATGGACGAAAGCTTAACAACTGGAATCTATTGACTTGGCCAAGGTGCAAGAGAATTAAAGACCTGGAAAACAGACAATACAATCAATCGTTCTGTCCTTCTTTGAAACCTTAAAATGGGATTTGGTCATCCACAGCATAAAACCAGAAGGGTCATATTTTTCATAAAGATGTTTTTGTAAAGGACAATTTAATTGGATCTCTTTGAATCTTCTTTCAATGATCTGCCTTTGGAATCACAAGTTTAAAATGAACTCTGCTCCTTAAACCTTTTGCTTTTCAAGTTTTCTTAAGAGACACATAGACAAACAATTTTTTCATTTCTTAACGTCCTTTCCCAAGACATTTATTCTGAGCAAGCTGTTACAGGGGTAAAACTTTCCTACGATTATTCATTGGACCATCACCTGGGTTTCAGAGGGAAGGTAATATGGCAGCATTTATGGTAGCAAGAGCTAAAGCACTGAAACTGTAGTAGAGAAAAAGTTTAAAACTTCTATAGTAGGAAAACTTTGTTATGAATAAACAATAAAAATCCCTGAGTGGGATAAGATAGCATTATTGAAGAAAATACCAGATCAGTTACCAATAAAGCACAGTGTATTGAAAATGCACAGCTGTTGCTGGAAATTCATAGTATGTTGAAAGTTAATGATTGAAAGCTCAATAATTTATATATTATTAAGGAATAATTCACATTAATTGGTAATTAATTGAAATATAGAAAATATATCACAGCTATGATAAATTAAATCAAATAATTCCATAATTAAATAATGGATGAGACATTAATTAATTATAAATTAATTAATAAGTGGTTAAACAACAAGTACCTAAGTAATGAAATTCAGTAAGTTTTTACTTCAACAAGCATTAAAAACTGCATTTGACTTTCCCATTTCTTTAGCGATACAGTGAAATTCTAGGTGCAACTGATGGGTTCTTTAGACTTCTTTATGTTAGGAGTGGTCTCTAAAGCAAGCTGCAGTGTGGTGTTAAGATTAATTTTGTGGACAGACACACAACAGTATGACTTTTTGTGGTTTACAGGAAGCCAATAATAACAAAGTTATGGAGATTAATGCAGGGATCTAACAGCTATTTGTCCAAGCCCTTTTGTGACATCTAAACCAGTTTAATAAGCCGGATTTTTACAGAGGAAATGAGAGTTGTTGAGAAAAAATAATCTATTAGCATCTTGGTTCAATTTCTGCCTCAAATTTGACATTTAATTGCCTGCTAACTCCAAAGGGAAATTGTAATTCTAAAGAATAATGCTCATTACATCATTCATATTTACATATGTATTTATTCTAAGAATACTCATTGAAGATAAGCTATTTCTTCCTTCTGTTCTTCAGGGATATGCATTCCTCAAATAATACTGAATTCACCTGTTGATGGAAAACTGGTAGAAGCCTCTTACGTTGCTCTACGAATGTCCTTTTATCCCCAGAGTGAGGACAAAAAGGGAGGCAAATTGCACCCCATTTGCCACAGAGTGAGAGAGAACAGGGCAGAAAATTTGACAAGGTACCTCAGTTTAGGAGCCCTATGAGAACTACCTGTATAGGTCCTTTCCCTGTTGCAAATCTGAGGTGATTTGAAGTTGCTTACCTAGAACTGACTGAATATCTTATTATTATTTTAAACAATCCTTCATCCTTCACACTAATGCTTCTGCTCCTCTCAAAAAAGGATAAAATGTCATTAAAATAAGTCATCTGCTGTGGTTATACTACAGTGCATACAAGGAACTGGTTTGATTTATTTTAGTGTGGTGGCTGGGGAATCAACTCTCTGGCAATTATAAAACACAAACCAGAAAGTGTTTGTGTTAAAGAGCAAAAATGTCAAAGTATCAGTCTCAAATAAAATCAGTGTGTCATAAGCTTCCCTCCTGTCATTTGTCTGTCTGGTTGGGGTTTTAAAATATGCACTTTAAGTTCAGAGAGGTCACCTAAAGAACTAAAGGATATACTGTCATTGCATCAGGCTAAAAGGACTTAAGGAAAAAAAACCCCATGACCAAAAACATTCCTGTGCTCTAAAACCCTGATCTAATACGACGCAACATTGTATTAGATCCAGAATCCTCTTTGAGGATGTACATTCATATTAATAAATCAATCAGGTCCTTTAGAACCAAAAGTTACTTGCTATGTCGTGCGGTTGGGTTTGTCCTCTCTTGCTGTTATAGTATTGAATTACTTCGCTAAGACAAATCAGTAAGTTTTAGCACTGAAATGATCACTGGACAAATGAACCATCTCCCATACGGAGCTTTTGCTTTAAAAAAAAAAAACACCACAAAACAAACCAAAACAGAACACCAAAAATATCCACATCAAGAAAAAAGAAAAGAAAAAAAAAACACCACACCACAAAAAACCACACACACCCCACCAAAAACCCACCAACTCACCCACCTCCCAACAAAAACCAAACAAAAAAACCCAAAATACCTCACCAACAAAAAGACCGCTAACTGCTGACAAAAAAAACCCTGCCCACTTCAGCAAGTGTAGTGACTCAAAACAATAGTGACACTGAACGGGAACAGAGTACAATTTTCTCACCTATTTTCTCACCAATTTTCTAGAGGAAAAGACCAAAAAAGATCTGTTCTGTGAGAAACACGAAGAACTAGAAGAAAATAGTCTTGGGCCACAAGATAGAAGTGATGGCAGAAGACACTTTCTCTATTAGTTTGTGTATGAAAAAGTTCGTTTGAGATTTCAGCCACATTTTAGAAGCTTCACTGTTCTCCCCTTCCAGCACAGAAAGGTAAGTGTGACCATCAGATACAATACACCGTATCCTGGAAAACAACCAGAGGTATAAGGAGGTGTTTGATGAAAACATAATTTAGCATAAATAATTATTTTGCTTGCTAAAATAAGAACTATAAACTTTCATAAAATAAAGCATCGGGTAGGGGATTGTTTTTTAGAAAAGAATCAAAATGATACCATGAAAGGAAGTTGTTTAGTTTCAGTACTCATATTTTCCATTATTGCTAACGGTTTGGAAAAAAATCCTTTATAACTAGGCTATTGCTATTAAAGAAATGGGATGTTTTCACAATAACAGAAACTTTTTGATGGACTTGTAACATTCATAAATAGCTCTTTAATTTTTTTTTCCCAAGTCTGCTGTTCACCATTACTCAATTGCAGAAAATAGTCCCAGGCTGCTTAATTCACAGGATATTGGCTAATCATGAATATCTCCACATTCGTTTTGCAGCTAATCACAACAAGATGTCAATACAACGTTTAAACCAAAGCAGCAAATAAGTCCAGTCAATCCTAGCCAAGAGGAAAGTTATCTTAAAATATTTGGTGATCTGAAAAGCAAGCTTCATGGTTTTGTAGTTTTTTTAGACGTTTGAGGCAATTTGTGCTTCTCAAAGTTACCAGAAAAATATTTTGATGTTGATAGCCAAAATTACCAACTACTTTACAATGAACATAGAGAAGACAGAGGGGTCTAACAGAGGTTGTAAAGGTGAGCCTAATTCTAGTATTTCATAAATTATGAGTGGTTTGAAAGCAAAGAATTTGGGCTTTACCGTAATGGTTTTCTTTTTAAGTTTTGTATGTATATATAAAGTTGCTAAAGCGTCCTGCATCACCAAAAGCTAGTTTCTCCTTAGTAACGATGTCAATATAGTCTAAACTTGTAAACACAGCAAATAAACTCCGAAGGGAATGCAGACAGATTTCCCATTACAGATCACAAGAGTTCCAAAGTATTTCAAAAAGCCAAAGTAAACAAGTGGACATGATGAAAAAAAATATAGATTAATTTTAATCACTTATCTCCAGATCTTAGCTTAGTAAGTATGCTTGATGATGGATACAGAAAGGTAGCATTGCCATACGATCATACGCCAGAGAACAAAAACCAGTATACAAGACAGTCCGTATGCATTTCCCGCCTTGTGCTTACGTGTATTTTGCACCGCTAAGTGCACAATTCCATTCAGCAGTACAAGGAAAGTATTCTCATGTCCTACAACATTTCATCACAATCTTTTTTTTTTTTTTCCCCCTTCCCCACCCCACTTTCTATTTAGCCATCTCACCCCACATAGCAACTGAATTCAAATTGTCCACAGAAGAAAGCAATCTGGTTCTGTACTAAATTATGGCACTCATTCAATTGTTTTCTGTCTGGACTGAACTAGGGAGTGCATGTTATCAGTGCTCACAAAACCCGTCTGTTATCCTTCCTTGAACTCCTGCTCTCTTACATTATATCCATGTTTGTACTACTTTGTCCTCCCCCAGGGTAAATGGTACTACGATAAAACTAATCTCATCTCCTTTCTCTGATGAAGAAAAATCATGACATATATCATTCATGGATGAGAAACTCCCTCAGTGGACTGACCTGCCTCCATCTGCTTGAAGGGAGACAGCAGTCTATGTCATATCCTACACGTTCAAAATGATCCCATCTCCACCTCACTGTCCGAGACGTCAAAATGAGTAGTCTGAATATTTGGCCTTCCGTTACCTTCACAGACATTTCCTCCATTTCAGAGACAGGATACGTGCAAGCTTGTGCTTGTGTACACATACATGCACACACACGTGTGCAAGGACAAGAACAAGCACTGATGCACACACCTCTAGTACAGGGCCGTCCTGTTCCACAGCCAAAGAGCAGTCCTATAAAAATATATTTAGCCTCTGAATGGAGGTAGGGATTTCCAGTGAGTCCAGAAGTCGGGAGAATTTGATTCCATACAGGTGAAACTGCTCTACATAAAGAGCCAGGTATGTACACTAAATATTCTCCTATAAATACTACTTTCTAAACAAAAAGTCATACAGTTTCAAACCATGCCATTGTAGACAAAAGTCATATTGTCCTTAAAAGAGCTAATAAGTAATCTTTTTACATGACATCTTTTTCCCAGCAGTTTCTGAAAATAAAATATGAGTGATTCAAGCCCTAACACTTACAGGCACCAATGGCTTAATTATTTAACAGTTCCTGGACTGCTGATATTTCCAGCCTGTGGACTTAGTTACAGGCTCAGACCTAGGGAATTGTGTTACTGAAAACAGATTATTAAATAATGAAATACAGGCTTTGAAAAGCCTCTGAGATGTTTACCTTTAGGAATAAGGCCAGCATTAAGAGATTTCTAATAAAATATTGAATGAATTAAGGGACTTCCTTTTTCTGTATGCGGAGGTTACATTTAAATCCCCTCACTGCATAGCAGCCTTAGGCAACACAACCTGACTTGACATTCTGTTGCCTTGAAAAGGATGAAGAAGTCAGGTTTTTCTACATGAAAGGCAGGCAGGACTCTTCCTTCTACTCCTTACTTGTTCTCTAGGCTCCCTAGTTGAGCAGGACTGTAGCGATTGAACTAAAAACCCTAGAAAGGCTTTGCCTGACTTTCATTGGATTTTAAGCGTATGTGTGTTTATTTTCTGGCATTGAAGTTATAAGCAAAGCTAACTTCTGTTCGTGAAGCTCATAACTGAAGCAGCCTTAAGCTATGTCAAGCCACACAAGTCTTTGTATGAGCCATCAGTGAGCACAAGAAGAGACTCAAGGCCTGCAGGGTCATTTGCTAAGTCAGACAACGTTGGTGAAAGTCAAGAAAAACAGGTTGCTACTCACAATCTCTAAAAGCTCTCCTTGAGAACTAAAGAAAAAAAACCCAACACACAGAGGAATTTTGCAAATATGTTCCTCTAATTTTCCCCCTTCCACAAGTTAAAAATCTTTTCAATGGTAAGAAACACTACAACCTAGACTTTGTAAAACTTTGCCTGAGACTGTGATCCATTAGCAGCACTGCAAAGGTCACCAATTCTTTCATTGGAGCCACATCAAATACCAGAGTCATAGGCACACATCTTTTGGCATCTTAGCTTCAAGTAACCGTCCCATTCTCTCCCTGAACCACTCTTGTCAAATACTGGCAGCCAGCTCCCACCACCACACCTTTTCCTGACACATAAGAAAGAATTTGGCTGGTATAGCTGTGTGATAAGGCATAAAAGGGTGCATGTACTCTCCCAGGTGCAGGCTATCAAACACCAACTCTCCTTTCCCCACCTCCCCCAAACTCCTGAAGAGCGAGCTAAGTTTGGCTGGGAAGCTGGGTAACTGCCTTAGTGATAATGACTGTGACAGCAATAGGTGATGCTGCTGAAATCTTCTGTGTCACTGACACAAAGTATGACTGGTCTCATGATAATGCCAACTATTGTGGTACTTGCAAAAACAGTAAGTGCAAAAGGATTTAGGTATCTGCAGACAGGTATGGGGCTTTTCCTTCTCTTCAAATTCTCTCAAGCAGGAGACTTGCGATCTCACTGGGAAGGGCTGCGAGGGGGTCTGTGACCTCTCCAGAAGGACCTGACTGTGGAGGTTACGTGAAGCATCACTGGGACACAGAGACCCATTCCCCTTTTCATCTTCTCCCATACTGTCAGATCCTACACCTCAGCACAGGCTCGTTGCTCATTCCTTGCTTGGGACCTGCTTACCTCAGACAAAATGTTCTGGTATTTTACTGGGCAAAAGGTGGAAAGCTGATATTTGGAGTCCAAAGGAAGGAGTACAGCTTTCCTCCTGCCTATTCCTCTCCCAGGCTGGTGTGGGAAGGCCTGTCCTGCTTCTGGAGGGAAAAGAGAGACAGAAGCAGGAAACAGCAGAATGAAAGTGGCCACCCCGGGGTATGTCATTTAGACTGTGCCCAGTCTTGTAATTCATGCTGAAAGAAATAATACAAAAACACAATCATGGACATTCTGGTGCAGAAATATTCCCAAGTTCTTTGTGCTATTATTGGTTTGCCATATTGGTTTTAAGCTGGTATTTAGAGAGCCAAGAAAGTGTTTATTGACCCCCAAAACTCACCAATTTTAGCAGAATAATTATTTTCCTGAAAACTCTTGGTGGGGCATATAAACTGTTCACAATAGTTTGCCTTCCTCTTAAGTCATCTCACAGACAGCAGGACGCATACTAAAGGCATGACTGTCCAAAGCCAAAAGATGGATCCAAAAGGCTGCTTAACACATTTGCACTGACAGTCTCATGTCAGTTGTCAGTTGGCTTGCAAATAAACTCCATGCTCTCCAGCCTGACAGTAACATCCTACTCAAATGAAGGAAAGAGGGAGAAGTAACCTTCTGTTTCACCAAAAATGAAATAACTACAACCTTCCTCAAAACAGAGTATAAAGGACTCAAATCTAGAATGAAGTGGCTTAAGCTGATCCCAAAAAGGGATCAGCTCTGCAAATTTTAGTCAGACCTAGCAGCTCATCCCATCGAGATGTCAAAAAAATGAAGTGTACTAGTTGATAACAGCAAAGTTAAAACTAAGTCATTACTAAATACCACACAATTATATTAAGTTGTGAAAATACATTTTCCCAAAATTTTTTATATATTATTTTCAATATTCAGTGCAATCACAAGTAGTTACAAACTATTTTTCAAAAATAAAATAATTGCACAACACAATTCTACCACCTCTCCTTACTCTATGTTTAATTGTACTTAACTCCAAGTATTGGCTGAAGTCTTGTTTAAGAAAAAAAAAAAAAGGCAAAACAAAAACCCCAAACAACAAAGTGTAAGTTTCTGTTCCATGATGCCAAAATGGCTGATTTACAGACAAAAGAAAGAAGATAACACTCCTACAGACCGATGTATTACAGTGCATAAGCTGGAACAGCCAACCCAAAAGATATAGGAAAAAAAAAAAGCTTTGAATTCTGCTGGAAAAAGAATTCACCTAAATCTTTAGCTTTTCGTTTCACTGGACACCATGTGTGACAGCATTAAAAACACAAAAATGCAAGAAACACCCTACTGGGGTTCATCTAGCCAAGTATTCTGAGTCCTCTTCAAGAGCTGAACTGGGGTTGTTACAGAATCCTCCTGCCTAATATCCCTTCAGTACCGATTTATGGACCTCCAGTCCATGGTTTTGTCTAATTTTTTCATCTGTTGACACTGACTGCTTCCACCATCTCCTGTGGCAGCACATACCAGAAGTTAACTGTGCACTGTGCAAAGTAATGAAACTAGCAGAGGATTGATTTAAAACCAAAAGAAATTAGGTAGCCCCTAGTCCTATTAATACAGGGTTTGGTGAATAACGGACTGCATTTCATCTGTCTTCTTCATAGCTTTGTAAAAATCAGTTCCATCTCTCTCGGCCTTCTCCTCCCCATACTTGAGAGTCCCAGACATTTCAGTCTCCTTGTTATGCTGCAGCCCCATCCTCTTAACCGTTTTAGTTTCCTTTCTCTGTACCTCCTTTAACTCCAGTCTATCCTTTTAGAGATGGGGAGACAATGACCACATGCAATATTTAAGATGTCGGCAAAGCCAGATTTGTATATAGCAGCAAAGCAAGGTCCTCTGTCTATTTCTTGGTACTATTCCTGATGATGTCCAACATTTTGTTATGCAGAAGGGTTGCCTTATAACTGTATAAATCACATCTTGTCTTTTATTTCCTAGATATTTTAATTGCATTAGCAAAGATTCTATTATACCGCAGCGCTGGTAGTTCTTATTCAAGGGCGCAGACAGGCGTGACCCATGCAGTTTTGATTTAAGGCCTGATGCAGAAGTTTCCATAGTAAGGATCCAGGCACAGAATTTTGACCTGGCCCGACTCTCCTGCACAGACAAAAATGCAAGGCTTTTGAATCGTTTCTGGCACAGACCATGACGAGCTTAAACACAGCCTAAAACAGTTTTACACACTAAATCAGGGCTTAATACCTCTCTCCCTTGTGATGACTCCATCTGTCATGGCCCAGACATTCTTTGAGTCTGCCTACAGGCTGCAACTCCCCTTGTCCCTAATGAGGCCAAAGTGAATTTGACACTGACTGAATAGTAACTGAAAATGGCTTCCCCAGAAGAAAGCACTATTTGTTGTTTTCTTGAAAGGGCTATAGCACACAGAGAAAAAGCCCCATGCATATTCCTTTAACTATACCTCACCCTTGCCTAGCATGGAGTGAGTAATTCCCCTCATCCTAGCGAATTCTCATCCGCGATAGGGGATCATATCAAAAGGCCTGGGTTCTTCACTATGATTAAAAGACAGATAAGTAGGAAAAGCTCAAGGGAATCACTGCGTAAGAGGATACCTCTGTCTCATACTAACACAAAGGAAAGCCAAAAAGACAGTAAGGAAAAAAAAAATAATAATCAGACCCATTAGAGTCTATATATTCATCCAGCAAAACTTTGAAATCCAAGACTTGTCAGACTAGTCAACTTTCATTTTTATGGACATCTTGGTCACGTCTTTTTCTGAATCCTTAATCTTCTTTTGTTTTCCCTGTAAGAAGTCATTCCCAATACTTGTTCCTGTACAGTTGCTACTCCCATGGCGCACTCCCTGTCAGAGTTTGTCTCTGTACTCGTCACCTCAGCTGGGATATAGATTGTTTGGCACGGGATGTGTGACTTACACAAGGGTCATTAATTCTTGATACATCTGCAAAGCTCTTGATCTTAGTCTTAGTCTTTTAAGCAAACTTTTAAAAAAGGAAAGGGAAAGGCATGTTGCAACATTAATTTATCTTTTTGTCTGCCAGCAGCAAAGCAACCAATTGGCAAAACTGTCCCACCTCTGCGTGCCTGTGCAAGTAAGGGAGAGAGTAGAGTGAAACTCTCCCTAATTCTATTTCCAAGGGCTACAAAAGTTGCACTTATTACGGCTGGAGAATGTCAAAGGTATTTAGAGTCCAGTCCAATTTCTCACTCAACAGTTTCCAAGAATGACACCAACTTTTCTTAATCTTAGACAACACTAAGACATCTACATACTATTTCTCTGGAAAAGCAATGACATGTCATGGATATCTCTTTCAGATTATTTGTGCAATTACTTTTTTACAGATACATTCTTTGCTGCACTGTAAAGAAGCAAGCCAGTGTTCAAAGAAGAGTAGATTGACATAGGTTGATTTTCCTCGCAGCTTGTACAGACAGTCCTTGAAGTAAAGATTTTGCTGAACCTCTGTTTAAATCAAACTAAAAATGCAACTGTTAACCCTTCATAGCTGTAAGTGTACGTAAAAAAGTCTTCTCATAGGCCAAATCACATAACTGTAATTGTTTATAGATGTGGAACATAATGTGCCACCAAAAAGCAATTAAAAAATTACTTTCACTTTCCTAGGATATCAGATAACCAGTGACGGGGGGTGGGGGGCAAATCCATGATGCATTTATCAGAGAGAAATCCTCACAGTCAAAGCATAACAGAAACCTTACCAAACAGTTATACAGAAAAGACTCACAATCTTTCCATTCATATGCTGCACCTGGAAAAAAAAGCTTTCATTTAGAAAATAATACATGCTTTTCTCAAGCCCTAGTTTGGTTTTTTTTATTTATTTTTAAGGCCATTTCATTTTCTCACACACAATTTTTTTCTCAGTCAGCTTTTTTCACCTAAAGGTATGATTTCCCTCTTTTCCTTTGTATGCAATTACAATGTCATAAATACCAGTATGCCTTCTTGAATTAAGATACAAGAGGCACCGTTCCATACTTAACAGTATTTATCTCCAAAATCTGCATAAGCAGGAAGTGACCTGCAAGTATAATAAACAGATGGCTTTATTTTTATTTTCATTAATAATCTGGGCAGACAGCGTTCATATGTCAGAATCACAGTTATGCACAATGAACCTTTGAATTGTGGTCCACTGCATCCCGATATGTCTGATAGTTGGGCCAAGACATTCTAGTTCTCTTCAATATTTATTTCAGGCTATGACTGAACGGTTGGTGAAGATTTTTGTCAAATATTTTCAGAGCTGAGTCTTTATTAATATGGATCAAATTGTCTAGTGCAAACAGATGGTAACAGGAGAGATGAGAAAAACAGCTCTTTTGATTTGCAGGGGAGATTCTCTTTCCTATTCTAGGGACTGTGGAGTGTGGCTCCATCTAGATTTCTGAGAAGCACTGAGCTCCAAGGAGCTTGGAAACATGCTATTTCATGAAAGTGGCTTAAAAACTCACCCTTGGCAGAATCACAGCACGGCTGAGGTTAGAAGGGACCTCTGGAGGTCACATCTGCTCCAACCCCGCCTGCTCACACAGGGCCATCTAGAGCCAGTTGCCCAGGGCTGTGTCTAGATGACTTTTGAGTATCTCCAACGTGGGAGACTCCACAACCTTGCTGGGCAATAAGGGTCAGGGCTTAGTCACCCTCACAGTAAAAAAAGCATTTGCTGCCTTTCAGACAGCACCTCCTGTGTTTCAGTTTGTGCCCACCGCCTCTTGTCCTGGCACTGAGCACCACTGAAAAGAGCCTGGCTCCATCTTCTTTGCATCCTCCTTTCAGGTATTTATATACATGGATAAGATCCCCCCTGAGACTTCTCGCCTCTGAGCTGCAGGGTCCCAGCGCTCTCAGCCTTCCCTCATATGCGAGTCCCTCGGCCATCGCAGTGGCCCTTCGCTGGACTCTCTCCGGTAGCTCCATCTCTTGTACCAGAGAACTGCACCCAGCGCTCCAGCTGTGGCCTCACCCGTGCTGAGCAGAGGGGAAGCGTCACCACGCTCCTCTTAATGTAGCCCACCAAACAAACACATAACACACCCCAAATATATCATTATGAAGAAATATAGGACACAACTTCCACAACAAAATTAGCAATGTTTTGCTCTTTGTAATAAAAGCCTGAGCTTCAATTTTGCTGACAACTTAAGTAGCCCACATTTGATTACAGCTGATGCCAGGTGCAAAGCCAGAGTGTGACAGTGGTAATGGACAGGTGGATACCGAGAAGAATCCACACAAAGTCTACTCAGGGACCAAGCA
Organism: Cariama cristata; assembly: GCF_000690535.1. Taxonomy (NCBI): domain Eukaryota; kingdom Metazoa; phylum Chordata; class Aves; order Cariamiformes; family Cariamidae; genus Cariama; species Cariama cristata. Next base: position 100,691 of record NW_009630434.1, read on the forward strand.
GTTACACAAATGGATGGGACACTTTTTCTACTGCAACATCAGGGAGGATTTGTCCCCTCCAGCATTGCCAAAGAGAAAAAGATTGTGGCATAAAAAGTAAGAGTACCTAGGAAGTTAATACTCTTTATTCCCTGAAGTGGGGTAGCTTTGGGCAGCTTTCTACTATGCAGAGAAATAAAGTTCTTTCCTGCTTATGGTGAAATTTCCCCCTAAGCTACCCAGGGGCTGATATAGCACTACACTGGCCTGAATCCAGAGTATAAATAATTTGCCTTAGTCTACACCTTAAAACTTCATTAAATATGACCTTTCAAAATAAATTAAGCTTGACTCACCTTGAAACATCCACTTTCTGTCATCTTAATCAGTTTCAGAACATTATCACCTGAAAAAACATGAAAAGATATTATGTTATTTAGCAAGCAGATATGAAACAATGAGCATGCATCTTTTAAACACATGAGAGATTTTTCTCCCTTCTGACTGGTTTTGAAACTGTCCTTATTTTCAAATATTACAGGGTTTTTATTTTGTTCATTTTCTAGTTAGTAAACTTCTTTGGAAGTAGTAAATAAAAACTGTAGGTTTCTTAGTAGACATCTCTTCCATAAATAAACCTCGCTTCCTGCTGTTTCTTGTGTTTGATTAGCTAGAAATAATTGCTCTCAGACTTTCATGGTCCATTATGGCTCTCTGCTCCCAAGACCTCCCCTTGGCCTGACTTACAAAGGGCAAGAAATTGGCTCTTACACTTGCTGACATGTGGCTGGTGAAATCCATAGGGAAGTCATGTAGTGGTGAAGAGCACATTAATCAAAGATAAGAGCAAAATACAACTGTCCCTCATTACAAGGACAACTGACAATTCGCCCTGATCTTCAGGCAGACTGAGTTCTCCTGCTTTTATCTAAGACAATAAACAGACTTCATTATAAATATAAATGCAAAGGGCCAGGTCCACAACACAAGTTTAAATCAGGAGAGATGGTGTTCAAGTCAATGCAGCCAAGCTGGTATATTGGCAGGAAAACTAACAAGCAAATAATCTGTAGGCAATGAACAAGAATTTGGACAACATAGCCGCATTTTGTTCTCTAGAAACTGGCTTGATTTTTCAAGTAGTGCAAGCAGGATTTGATACCAGATACACATATATTGCCAAATTACAATTACAGTTTTTGGAACTGTTCTAGAAGTGTATCTATACGCAATTCTACAGACAGAGTTTGACATGAACACTTCTCTTTTCTGTTTCCTGCAAACATGAGGGAATCTTCATTTGCCTAGCCTTAGAGACTTCAGTTAATACCACAGCGAAAACTTTTAAAAGCTACAAAGAAGTTTCCACAATGCATTTGAGACTAAACTACAACACTGATTTTAGCCTATGAATCAGCTAGTCCCGTGGACTTTTTTCAGTTTCCATTTGATCCAAGTGTCCTGATCTCAGAGGGGATCACTTCTGTTGTTCCAGTTAAACTATTTAGCATTGAACAAAGTCCAAGCAATGCAAAATACCACAGGAACATTAATTACCAGAGAATAAAACTTCAAATGATTACACGAACTCACTGAAGTATTCCTACAACTAAATAAACCTTTGCAACTTCTGTTTGAGGAGCCCAGATGTCCCTGATTTTTTTAACCTCTGCAGAATTTGAGTCCTAGAAGGAAAGAAGATGGGGGGAAGGAGAAGGGGCAAGTTGTTTGTTTGGTGTACCCATACTATCAAAAATTAAACAATCTGTACTGTCTTTTTAATTTATTTTTTTTTTCCATAGAATATGAAACTTCCCTTCATCTGGGAAGAGAGTTTCCATAGAAATCACGGTCTGTTCGCATGGCCATTTCTCCCTGAATATTCTGTCAGGAGGGATGGCAGTGTGGGATCAGTTGGAGGCTATCACAGAAATTCCCCAACCCAGATGAGCTCTGCCTCTCTTACTTACCTTTCTTCTGCATATTTTTCCCCTTTTGGGGGCCCTGTGACGTAAGGGACACACAGAAACTCCTGTCCTCAGCCTAGATCACCAGCAGTGCTTGCCTACCTTGCTCCAGTTCTCTGACTGAGAACACGGACCTTTAATTAGCACAAAGGCAGACTTACGTGATAGTCTGATAGTCAATTGACAGAGGGCACAGTCACGGCACTTCATATACTAGTATAAATCAGTAGAAATATTCAAAATGTATCTCAAAAACTACCAAAAAAAAAAAAGAGAGAATAAAACCTACTGATTTTGAACCATTTAGCATCACTGTTTGATAATTCTTTTACTACATACAGGTTTTAAATGCAACCATGTTTGCAATTTGTTACTGTGTATTAGTAATATTATAAACCTGTATGAACTTTATTCCCAGACTGATTGGCCTGAATCCTATAATCCTGCCAAGAAAAACATTTCACATTCACTGCAGTAAACAAGAGCTCTGCAAATGTGGAAGGAAGTCATTTGCCAGATGTTACTATTTGTCTTACAAGTCTGTCTTTGACTTTTGCTTATTTTCTCTTGACCTTGTAGGCTTCTCCCATACACACTTGGCACAGAAAAACAAATGTGAAACCTTTGAAAGCCAGTTGTTATCCAGCTAAAGTGTTCCTTGAGACTTAATACATATACCTTTCTGGTGTGTCAAAAGAACTTCTCATACCATTTGACCACCACAAAAAGATCACGATATCATGTTCCTGACTTCTCGGAAACTATGCCATATACCTTCACACTTAACTTGCAGTTTTTGCAAGGTTCTTCAAGGTACTGAACAAATAAACCAAACCAAACCCCAGCTAAGAAATGCAGTTAAATGTTAAATTGCCTCATTCAAAATCACAGAAAAGGAAGATTAAATGATCTGTGTTTACTTATGACAATATATCCCTGCTACTATTAACGAAAGAGGCTTGAACAACAATATCAGTAACTCAACAACTGGAATGAATGTAGGTGTTTCCATTTCCAACTTAAACCAGCATTCTCCTTTTCCCTCGTAAATAAACAGGAGGCTGCTGGTGGTCATAAACCTACACAGCATTTGAAATGCACACGGTCGCTTACTGACACCTTTCTTCACATACATACGTGCATTCGGCACAAACTCCTGCTGCATTAGCTAAACCTGAGGGTCACGCGTGGATCACCATTGCTAGATGTGTTTTACCAAACTGAGAGCCTTCCTCTCGCTCATCACGGATGGAACCAGCACGTACTACCACTGAAGTTATTGAGCCTCCAGAATCACTGAGAAGTTTCCGAAGAATTAAGAGCTAGTGTCCAGAGTAATAGTTTGAAAGCAGCTGTCATAAATAGAGGAAGAAAATACAGAACAAGCAGGTTGCAAAAAGCACTTTCTTCTATACCATCATCTCAGATTTGCCTCGGCTCTGCTTTCTCAGTTGCATTTTAGCAGCTCCAGAAGAACATGGGGGACATGCTGCCGTTTAAGCTACGTGTGCAGAAGATGGGATTTAGCCGTGTACTTTTAGCACTTTTTCCTTCTGTTATCACACCACTTTCTTTTCTCCCAAATGCCTACTAAAAATGTTTAATAGCATGGGAAGAGAGAGCTAAAACAGAAAGCAGGAAACATCTGGAGTCCCAGCTCTCTACATGCAACAGTACAAAAAGGGACAACATTTCTCTCCATGATTGCTGTGAACGAGGGGCAACCGGTCCAGAGCTATGCTTGTGAGATGGATGGGAAGAAATCTTACACCACATTTCTTGTTGCTAGTTGACAGTAGAGGAATGGCCCTCAGGAGAAGCTTTGCCGCACTCAAATTACACTAAGGCATAGTCCCAATCCTTTGGTTTTGGCCAATCCTAGCAAAAAGGTGGAACTAAGAAAGCAAAAAAAAACTGAGCCAGAGACCGACATTAGCCCAGGCAACAAACAGGACGCAGCTGTACCAAAGGAATAGCCTAACTCAGCAAAAATGCTCTGACCAGGACAGTAACGGTGGGGCCAGTCACTGAACAAAGCAGGAGAGACTGAGATTCACATGTATCACATCCAAGAACAGACCACCACCAGAAGCAAAAACATCCTGGTTGGGACTAATACAGTGAGTCAGCCGGGGCTGCGAATCATACCAGGGGAAGTTTCAGTCTGCAGGTATTTGAGGCTGTGTATAACCACAATACACATCATGTCTTTGATTCATAGTAGAGAATCCAGAACATTCCTTCACTCCAGTTGAGGTTTCGTTTCTGCTCAAACAATTGTGCGCATTTTTATCTCAATGCAGCGTGTATGTCTGACAACTTCTCCTCAGAAGTTATGGAAAAGATCCAAGGCATTTGAACATAAAATGGGCCTGGCATAAGGAATTAAATGTCACATCCCCTAAGAAGATATTGGAAAGGAGATTAATATTACTAATTCAGGTAAGATGAAGAACGAAGATGTGGCTATAGTTAAGGCAAATAGTTTAGCTTCAATTCAACTGAATAGAGGAATCAACATTAAGTCCTTGGACTTGAGTTTGTCTTTCTCTGAATCTCTTGTATCACTGTTAGTTCACTCCAGAAATATTCTGTTAGGGCAAACAAGTATTCTGAAATATTGCAATGTTTTAATCACATCAGTCCTGCTCAGTTTGCCTGACAAACTGAATAGTCATTTTATCTTAAGTACAAAAACAGAAGGGAAGAATTTAAAATATATCACAGAACCAAATAACAGCTAGAGTTCATATTTAAAATATCTTTGAAATTAATGCACTCTTTTCCTTACTAATAACTTTCTTTAGGTTACTCCTGTTTTCACATAACTATATTGCTAATCAAATAAAAATAACGAGAAAAGCACATGGAAATGACCAAGATATTTGCAGCTGCTTGAGATATCGCTAACAAAACCAGCATCCCTTTTACATGTGCACACACATACTTTTGTTCCTCTTTAGGTCTTTAAAATTGTGTCTTCCGTGATGTGTATCTCACTATTCAGAAACAATTAATACATGTACATTCTGCAAGAGTGGAGAGTTGTAGGTAGATCAGAGACAAACACTAATAAAGGAAATAAAAAAGTGAATTGTTATCATGTGACTCCCAGAAACTACAAACAAAAGCAAAACAAACTCACTGATAAACCAAAAGTGAAGTCAGAGCATGTTTTTTTTCCCCCACAGTATCCTGGGAACAGATTTTAGAAATGTGCAGAAGTAACTTGAATGTACATGTCACATGGATAGAAGCATTAGCAAAATAATCCTTGGTTACTTTTCCTGTTGAGCTGTCTTTGGGCTTGCACAGCATCTGTACCATGAGCTTGCAAATAAGAAGCTGCCTTAAGTCAAAACTAGAGGAAAGTCATGTGTAGAGTGAGTAACAAATAAAGGTTTTAATCAGCATCTTGGAAAATCAATAGTAAACTCGATGTGCAAGAATTGCTTTATACAAAGTCCTAAGTTGTTTTAGAAATATTTTGATGGATGTAGATTCAGAAAAGAACACAGCTAGGAAGGAAAGAAAAAGGCAATTAAAAGCAAAATTTCTGGAAGGGAAAATATATTTTGGGGTAAGGTTTTGCTCCCTCTGTTCTCTTTCCAAAGCCATCAGAAACACAAAGCCTACTTTTCCACTCACATCTTTATAAAGAGTAGATGAGTGAAGCATCAAGTTAGAAGAGAAATGAACGTTAAACGTACACAAAAATCAAAAGGGGCATATAATGATAGTAAAAATAAAAAGCCCTTTCACTTCAGTTTCACATCAACTATTACTTGTCAATATGTTGATTTCAACTGTAAGTTCTCCAAGAAGAATATTGTCCCAGTATTTGAGCCTTGTATAACCAATAACAATAATCTGTTAAAACACAGTATCAGGACTACCTAATCGATATTATACAACAGCCAAAATTATCAGTACCTCCTTTTCACTAAGCTTTTGTAAGTATTTGGAATACATGGAAATAACCCGTGACGGATAAAACCTGAAAATGTAGGTGCTTAACTTAGAGAATAAGTTTGGATGCTTATCAGAACATTTTCAAACTACATGAAGGGGAAAGCCCAGCTGCCTTTGTAGGAGGCAGCTAAAACCTACATGAGACACAACTACACTTGTATAATATGCCTTTGTCTTGATTCAGCAGCTGGAGCAGCTGCCACTATCCTTTCTGCATCGTATTTTCCTTATAATATATTTAAGCTCCAAAAACATCCATTCTGCAACACCTGAGCTTTGCTTAATCAAGATTGTTCTATCTCACCATCAGTCTGGGTAACAGAAAGTCAGTTTTAGGGATCCTGTTCTACTCTTGCTCCCATTGAAAAGCTGAAAAGCTCCATAACTGCAACGGAAGATTGAGTTCTTCTTGTATAATATTTCACATAAATTTTCTTTAAAAAAAAAAGCAAGGAACAAAAATACCCCAGTGGCTTGTAACCAGAACCAAATGAATTTGCACAGCAGATAGAGAACAAACAAACATCAGAAACACAATGTGTGAAGTCCTTGTAGTTTCTGCCTTACAACTAGGCTCATGTTTTCCTCTGTCAACTTCACCGCTGCTTTTGTGGAGTGTAGTTCAGGGTATTTCAGTTATACAGTGGCAAGTATCACAATTCACACATCCAGTTGTGCCAAAAGACAGGAAGGAGGAGGGGAAGACAGGGAGACAGATGTCTGCTTATTTAAAAAAAAAAAAAATAGCAAGGGAGAATTTTGCTTTGAAAGAGCCATGGAAAAACACTGAGATCCTCAGTGGTTCAGTTAACTCATTTGCTTTAAAAGCAGCAACATTTTTTTTAAAAAAGACTACAAGAAACAAGTGAAAACAGTAGGAATGATGCTGTGGCCTGGGGTAACATGGAGGAAATGTTCTGCAGACCACTCTGAAACAGACATCTTCTACAGGTAAATATGGGAGACTGTTTCTTAATGTTCCAGGTAACTTTCTAGTTCTTTGTTCTGACAAAATCATGGGTAAAAAGTATGGTTATGATCTTCAAAAGTGGTTAGGAAGCTATAGTGTCATATGCCTCATTTTTTTAATGCAATTACGTGTGAGCAGGAAATGCTCCTGCTTGAACTCCGAGTCCTACTCATTCTTTTGTCTACAACGTCTTTGCTCTTGAGCGCTGCCTAATAATCAGAGGCTGAGGACAGACCCAAGAGGGTTGGATAATTGTATATTTGGAGAGAAAGCAGCTTCAGGCCCTTGGGGAATAACAAAGCTAGCTCAGCTTGGTGTGAATGTAGCCATATTTATTTAGAAAACAGAACAACATACAACCAATACGGCACACATTTCAAATGACTCAACATGACTAGAGGTTGTTGTCAAAATAGAAACCTAGACAGAAATCCTAACTGAACAGACACTTTTCCAGGGAATCAGCTAGGCTCTACACAACCATGCGGCCGGTGTACTTCCAAATCCTTTGTGCAGTCCTATTCTTTCACCACATTTGGAACTGACCCCAAGTGTAACGTAGAGCCTCCAGCCTCCACACACCAGCTTTATATAAACTAGCGTGCAGGACGAAGCGGCGCATGTGCGGGGGTAAGGATGTGGCCACAACTTGCATATGTACCCATCTGTTCGGTGTTCCACAGCATATACAAAATCAGAAAGCCATTGCTTGATGCTACACTATTAATCCATCAATCCTTTTGCTGATCAGAGATATATAAAATGATTATGTAGTTTGTTGATTATAGGAAGAGTGGAGGATTGATAAAGAGCACAGTTTGCTGATTTGGATTTCTCAGGACTGCTCAGAAATTTGGGTATCTGCAAGCAGTACCTGGCTTTTTCGGAGTCATATGTTAAAAGTCATACATCTAAATAAAAAAAATCAGCATAAATACACAAAACAAAATGTTGTCCTGAAAAACCATGACACTGGACATGACTAGAAAGTTTAGAGGATAATCAGTTAGCCATAAAGTGCCTGGTGTAGTGGTGGGACTAAAAATGACAAATGTAATCAATGGATACCTATGCAAGGGAATCTAGAGCATCAGTAGGAAACGATTCTACCCCAGTATTTGGCAGAGGTATCACGCTGACAGAATACCATGTCCAGATCTGATGTCCAGACTCTAAGGAGGGTCCTAATAACATGAAGACAATTTTGAAAAGGGGAATAGGAGTAACTGATGATCAGAACTATGGGCAATAATGTTAAATCCTAGGACTGCAACCTGTCTAGCCTCACCAAAACTAGTTAAAGGGGCGACTTAGTCCATCTTGTGAGTACTGGCCAGGAAACAGAAATATGATAGAAGCTGTTTCAACCTCAAAGTTATAAGGAGATACTATGAATAGGACTCAAAACAGACAATTTCAAGCCAGAAATAAAGCATGTTTTGGTTGGTTGGTTCTTAAACATTCCGGATGGGCTCCTGTTGGAATAACTTACTTTTTTTTTTTTAAATCAAACATAGATGGTTTTCTAATAAGACAAACTCTATTCAACATAGAATTCATTTTTATTAACCTGAAGCACTCAGCAATGTGAAAAGTACCACAACACAAACTCACTCATAAACATGGGACGGAGGAGAAGCCTTAACCTCCTGGATACTGGGGAAATTTTCCCTTCTGAAAAATAATCGCTATGTTTTAGGAGGTGTGCCCAGGCCTCAGTATTGGCAATGAGGCTCCATTTCTGGATCCGACAAGGAAAACAGTAAACAGAAAATCTCTTCCCTTTCCCCATTGATTTCAGAAGTACATCAAGTAACGTCTTCACTGAATATTTTCGTAAGGTATAGCTATGTGAACCATAATGTAGTTGCAATGGCCAGCATTTGACTGTGCTTAAGTGAAGTTCGAAAAAAAAAAAAAGTTTTAAAGGATCCATCTGAAAATTCTCAGAGCAGGTCTGACTGTGCCCTTCTGCACAGCCCAGCAGATACAAAACTGTATGCTACTGCTGCGCTGTTGTTACATTGCCAAGAGTGGTTCTTGCCAAAAATTCCCCCTTATTTCAAAACTTAAGGGAGTTCAAAGGCCAGCATTAGATTTAGATCCAGATGACAGCCCAAACTGAGTTGGGAACAATGTGCAATCAGAAAAGCTGACTGGTACTTGGAGAACTGTTACAGGACAGTCTGTTCCACTCAGCAGGGCATCTCTGGCCAACGCAAAATGCTTCTGCCATCTCTTCCCTCTTTTCCTCTGTACTTACATGAGTCCAAAGATAAACTGGCTATTGTTTTAAAATAAATTATTTTAGTAGGAAGTTTCAAAGTTTTATGTCCATAAATTCATTCTTTATGTAGTTTAAGAGAGGTAGGTATTCAAACTGAATGATGACATCACATAAATAAAGTACACTAATGCTCAAGTCAAAGTTTTTATCTACCTTGCCTTGCACTGTACTGTAGGAGAAAGTGCATTCAGGGGGCAGGCAGAATCTTATTTGTATCAAAACATGCTCATAAATCAGAGGCACAGATGGCTTTACTATGTAAAAACAATCAAAGATTAAACAAGTGATAGTAGCCTACTAAGGACAACAGTTTCGTATTTGCTACAGTGCCACTTTAGAAAATTATCTTTTCCAGGCTTAACTACGAACATGCCCAGTAAAGGATAACAGGACTGAACTTAACTGTTCTTGGGCAGTTAAAACTGTTAACTGTTCTTAAAGCTAGGATTAGTGAAATGAAAGTTAAGGAAAAGGTTGAAAGAAAAACTGAGGAAAGAGACAACATGGGCAGAAAGAGAACCTAGGAGAACAGCTGGCAGGGCAACGGCATGGGCTAAGCAGCTGCTGGTGTGAGAGGCAGCCAAGAAGGGAGCTGGAGTTTGGCCAGAGCAACGTGCCGCCTGGATGACAGGGAACGGGGACCTGAAGTGGCGGACCTGAGGTGAAAGTCAGATGAGCTTGCTGCAAGTTGTATGGAGGGCTGCCTCTGGATGAGCAAAGGGGTTTCAGTCTCCTAGAAGCAATGAAACTTTTTGATCTTTGAGATCAAATCGGACTACATTACTGAAGGGTCACTGAAGCAACTCATTAGAGTCATTGGCTGTAGTTTTCCTGAGCAACAATTAAAGCTCGTGTTTTGCAAGCTGGTGCTGACAATTTAAAAGGAACAAAGTGACAAAGTAGACTTCAAAAAGATGGACAATATCTTTTTATAATTTTTGAAATCCAACTGTCTTCTAAAAAGATCATTTTGTTTAGCTGGCTAATTTTCAGTAGGAACTTCCAGGGTTTCTCTGAATTTTCTGACAATTGTATTATCCTCACAAAACATTCTTCCCCTTTTTCTTTTCCAAGGAGGTTTAATTACAATGGTGGTGTGGAAAAATTATAGTTGAACATGATTTGTCTTAGAGATGTGTAAGGTAATGAAGAACTATGAAGTCTCCACCTGCAAGACTATTTGTAGCAGATGTTCTCTTACCCAAAGTTTAAAATGAAATATTTTGATGGCTTGCAAATGAATACAGCATGTAATAGTTAAAAAGTTCGTTTTCCTACTGGGCACTTGGCCAACCCTTAGTAAAGCAGTCATGGGTTCCCACTAAAGCACAGAGCATCTCCTGAGAATAGAGGTCTATCCATCATGAGCTCATATGAATTTTATGTTCCAGTTCTCAGAAAAGCATTTTGCTTTCCTTGCTCATTGTCTGCCCATTTACTACATCAGAACAAAAACCTCATTGTTTTATTTGCTAATAATTACAATCTTGGATTTAAAAGAAACATTGGTTTTCAACTAAAATTTGTATTTAAGTTCCTTTCTGAAGTAGAGGAAGAAAGAAAGAGAAAGAGACAGAACAAAGAGCTAAAGAAAAGTATCATGTACTGGTGTTCATAATGGAAATGAAAGCCATCACTTGCTTAACATTAGCACCTGCTTTTCCAAGCCAACACCTCACTACAGTTGCTATCTGTCCTTTCCTTTCTTCTAAAAGGGATTCTAAATGATTGACTGATCAGGTTTGCTTTCAATCATTTGCTTTTTCCTGCAAATGAAACACAAATTCACTTGAGCTACCTGGTATTGCTTCCTGAGCAGGATATACTTGGGAAGTGACTCTGTTCTGCAAGTCAGTGCAGAAAGTGTTCCCTAAGCAATAATTGTTTCCAGGAATGTTTGGGCTGATAAACAATTTTAATGTATTTGAACCAATTTCCTAGGCTAAATGATGTCTTACTCTCCAGAACAAGAAGAAAAAGAAAGTTTTCTGATAAGGCTTCCACTAGCCATGGTAAAAGAAACAAGATTTTTCTTGTTACAATTTGGAAGGAATAAAAAGTCGTGCAAGAACCATTTTCAGTATCACACAAATACCCTATACAATTTTTGGCCAGACTCTCCATCTCTCCAGCCTTGTCTGTTCTTGCATAAAATGACATTACTGTCCTCATCATTAGATGTCAAAGTATTCATACGACCTGTCTTACCAGACTGGCTGCAGATTAAACACACACTAATTATCCTGTAAAAAGAAAAATATTACTACTTTCATTGACCAGATGAGGTAAGAACTGGTTAAAGGACAGATTCAAAGAGGTATCTGAAGGGTAGTTTAAGCAGAATTTAGACAGCTAAATTGAGAACAATCTACAGAAAGCTCTGTCACACAAGAGATCTAAGCATTGGTACACATCTATCTTTTGCCAGTAATCTTACCTAGGTACATATCCAGAGGCACAAATATCTTAACAGCTTCCATGTCCGAGTAGCATGCTCAGGTCTCAAGAAGTTTAAAATTCGCAGTCTACTCCATCTCAGAAACCACAGACTAGCATATGCATTCAGATTTCAGCAGTCAGACACTTGTATGAAAACTATATTCCTGAATGATGATTAAAAGTAGAGATCAGCAAGTACAAAAAAACCCCAAAGATTTATCACTGTGAAAGCACCCTTACTGTTGGAACCAAAAGAGTAAACTTGTTCAGCAGAGCTAGACTGTTTAATTCAACCTTTGTGAGCTCTATTATCACTCTGCTTAAACTAGCATAAATCAGAGTAAAACTTATGATAATGGACACATACAAGTGTAAAAGTGACATAAAAACGTAAGAACTATAGCAATCATGTTGAATCAAACAAGGATCCAAACTGAAAACTGATCTTTTGAATCGCTGTTCTCTGCAAGTCATTCATTGTACCCAAATGCAATCAGTAAAGTGGAAGCAAGTCAGGACCAAACTCTGGGCTATATGCAGACAAATTAGAAAAGAATTAGGCCATAAAAGTGTATTTGCTTTGACCACAAACTCTGGAATAGCAGTCATTAAACATTCAATATTTACCCCAAATTACCAGATAATACAGTGCTATGATACTTAGAATACAGGAGTGTCATATTGCAGCTATAATTAGAAAAAAAAAAATAAAAAATCACATACCACTATTTGTAAATCACTAATGACTGATAATCTCTCCAAGGGAAATTTCTCTCCTCTAAACATAGGTAGGAATAAGTGGGAAGGGGTCTGTGTGATACACTTTAGGTACTTGGTCACATACCCATAACAGGGCTGAAGCATGTTCTGGGCTTACATGATAAGTAACAGCTCCTCTTCGAGCACTTGCCACATTGCATCTGCTAAATATAGAGTGGGACAAAAGGATAGTTCAAAGAAAAAAGATAAGAGGGTAAGCTGTAACTGCTCTCTCTCCACATGCACGTTGATATATGTATTTTCCATATCTCACTGGGCACAATTCCTTCCATCCATCTTCAGAAAACGAACTACAGTTGGAAGTTATTTTGTGTTCACTTTCTTCCTCACCCTTTCCTCCGTTCATCTGTTTTTCAGTTCTTGGTACCTACCGAACCCCTCTCCCTGAGGCTGGTCCTATTTCTTCTGCTACTACAAGAGAGAAATTTCAGCTTGTTGCTGAGGCACAGAGAGGGGAAAGGGGCCAGTGAGGGAAGATGGTATAAGGAAAATCTCACGTTGCAAAGCTTTCTGTTCCGGAAAAAGCCATGGATAGGAGAGAATACAGAAGCTGTGATTAATTCTTCTAAAAGAGGCTATCTGCACAGCCATAACCCATACATTCAACCTTTATGTCAGTAGCAAGGGCAAGAGGTAGAGTTAGTTTTTCAGTCTGAAAATCTTGTTTCCTTACACACAAGCCAGCTAGATTGTTTGCATTGTCCCTATAAACTCCTGCCTTAGGCAGCCAGCTACTATGTCTGTTCTTTGGGATAGTCTATGACTAACTGAACCTACTACACATCCCTCCCTTTCCTCTATTCTCTACCAAGGTGTCAATTATTAAACTACTCTAACAGCATCTGCAGTGAAAACAAACTGCTTTTAAGCTGACCCATCCATTGACTTGGTCTGCCATCCATTTTGAAAATCCAAATACCTCCCTACTCCTTCCACCCCATGCACCAAAAAACCCAGTTAAGTTTCCCAAGCAGCCTGGAGAACCTCCCAGAACTGGTCAACAAAACAGTTAGAAATTCCTCAATTCCTTCAAGTGCACTTCTTGACTAGTAGCCCTATCCAGACACAGATGCATCAAAGATCTCTCCAAAGACATGTCTTCATAAAAAAGGCTACATTCCATATTTAGCCCTACTTTTTCTTACTTCCTACATGAAGTGTTGTATCCTCCCCCCATGAGATCAAGAAATCACATGAAAAACCTGTTTACAACCCCTCGCGTACTTTACACACCATTATCCACAACCAGCCCGCATACCAGATTTTACAACGTACTTACGCGACGCCCAAAAGCCATGACTGTACGACCCTCTGATGACCTGAAACTAAAAGAGGTCCCATCCAGTCTACACAGACACCTGGCAGATTGTACTGTTAAGGGAAAGAAGGCTGAAAATCTCCAATCGCTTTTAGATTAAACCCAACCCATAATCCCCAATTTTCAGCTAGACTTCAGATTCTCGTCCAGGTTTGACAAAACATGGAAGCATTCATTCACCCTCGACTTCCCTGTTACTCTTCTGGTACAACAGGGCTTCCCGGGAGCTGCTAAGCTGTCTTTAAGACAGTTAGCAACAGCTCCTCTGACCATTTCTTGCTTTTAGAGTTAGGGGGTTTTAGGCATCAGGCCTAGGGGCCAGGCTAGCATGGACTGGGAGGACTGATTAGATTTTGGCAGAGCAAGGAATGTAGGAGCAGTGGCATAAGAACAAGACTTCTTACTATTTCCTAATCAGTAGCAGTTGTTTTCACGCCTGAAATACAGGGATGCACATTGGTTTGGGTTTAGATTGTGCATTCATGTCAAATCATTAGGGAATGGGTGGCAAGATCAAAAAGATCTGTTGGGGAAGGTGTAGTCAGCACCTCCACAGGTTTCACAGCCGTTTCCCCACAAGGGGCTGGAAGAAGTCCAGTTTAACACAGCCCTAATTGTGAACTTGTCAGGGACCTAATCTCTGGTATTGGGGGCAATCCCAGGAAGCAGGGCCTTGTCTCCCATCCCAGCAGATCCACATTTCCACATAGCCAGGCATGTCCTGCCTGTGCCAAATTACATCCAAATGCAGAAATCAGCACATGTCGCTACATATCTGAACACAAACTTGGAAGACAATTCTTATCTCACCCCTAACCCTGACCTCATGACTCCTGCTGTCTCTAAAACTAAAGTTTGCAAGATCAAGGCAGCAGTATATTAGCTGTTCTACACAGAAAAAAAAAAAAGCTGCTCCTGACCTGAAAAGCTAGCAGAAAGTGCATCCCAAAAGTGCCAGAGGGCACATCATAATTATTCTATGCTTTTACTCCTAACACCTACAAAGAAGTCTACAAAACTGTTTTTGTCATAAGTTAGGTCAAAAAAAGAGATGTCAAAAGAAGAATAATAATCAAAAGGAATGGTCACAAGAAAGAAGCTGAGAACAAAGAATGTTTTCACCTCTGTAGCTAGAGCTGATTGAAGGATAAGTTCACATTTGTCCAATCAATCTCATGGTATCACTACACTACAGCTTAGATCCAGTATGGCAAGATCCAGGTGACAAATCTGGTACACTTGCTTGCAGTACCTGTCATCATGCAACATCAATGATCAGATTACAAAAAGAAGTGCTCTGCTGTTAGGGGTTGTTCCTTTAGCTCGTGTTTGTTCTGAGGTTTCCCAGCTGTGGATGCAAAGTATGCTTGCAACTTAACAAGTGAAGTCAAAGCAAAAGTAATCCTTAAAACACTGGGCGCCAGTCACCATTTCTTAACATGAGATAATTTCATGAAAATTTCAGTGTTAAGAATTTTCTTTTGAGTTTTTGAAAGTTATCCTGCAAGTATTGCATGAAAGCACAACATCCTTATTTGCTGCTTCCTCTAATCAGTGTTTTCAGCAACCTATTAAAAAAATCAGGTATTCTTATTGCCTTGTTTACCTGGAGACAGTTCTTTGAACTTTTTTTGCTTCTTAGCTTATGTCTGGCAGGCAACAGAAAAAGTGTCCCATGCCAGAAGCAGACTTACAATTAGCCGCATGCCCTGCAATTCTTCAATTTGAGAACAGTCCTTAGATAACTCAGTTTAGAAACAAATTGGGAAGTGAGGAACTAGATTTTTAGAAGTTTGTGTTTACATTTTTAGTCCCGCCCCACACACAGAATGAGATCTCATAATACTCAAAAGAAAATAACGAACAAATATAAGAAAGTTTTCAAAGTAGTTACTGATTTTAGACTCCCTGGAAGCCATAGTGATCTGATTTTTTCAGATGAGATACACATATCCTGCAGCAGAAGCCCTTTCAGTGGGACACAAAACATCCTCAGGACTCATCCCTCAGGAAAGGACATTTGCATTTGAGAGTGCTTATTAATGTCTTCTCCTTAGTCACACATCAATTTGCAATAAAAAAAAAAAATATTCCTGCAGTGGCGTTAACTAGTAGACACTGCTTTCTTCCTGCAATTTCAGTTTATGTTATCTAGATGTAAGGAGATTCATGATGTTGAGAGCATAATAAATAACATGAAAAGTAATTTACAAGATGTTGGTGGGGGGAGAGGGGGGGAAGAGTCCTTCACGCAAACACATGACTATCAGAAACCCCTGCTTAAAATTCTGATATGAGAGTTATCCTGAATTATCTCTGCAGATCCATTTCCAAGAGTTAGTACTTAAAAAAATAAAGTAAATCTCATTAGTATTTACTGCTATAAGAGCAGGCTTGGTGAAAGTGTTCCAGCTAGTTAGGCAGCCAAAATTTCCTTGCAGTGAGAAGGGATGATCACACACACATTCAAGGACAAATCTCATGAAACTCATGTTTGACAGGAAATCGTACAGGAAGCTAATTTAGAGAGATCAAAATGAGGGTGGTATGTTCCCAGGACCCAGGGCGAGTCAGAAATCTTGCAGCTGAATTTTATACATATGGTAATTTGATCAGAGTGGATATAGCAGAGAAGGGAAAGAAATAGCTGAATGAAAATGTAGAAAAAAGAAAAATCAGCATGGGAACAAGAATTCAGTATCTCTAAATAAGCCAGATCACAAAGCCCCAAAATCAAAACAAAAGCTACTTTATTGTAGTAGGGTCAGAAATACCATGATTTAGGATATTTGCATCAGACACTGCTGGCTTAAAAATTGTAGGATGTGAAGTTACTATGCATGTGTTTTCATTTATCTTCGACAGCATACTAAAGGCACTCCTGCCTTAACACCTCAAATTAAAAAACGGAGCGTGAGAGCAAAGCCCAGGGAGAAACTCGCAGATTTGAAGGTAATTGTGCACTTTGAAGCTTACTTCATTTTCATGTGTCCAGCATCAGATGATTACAAAATGCTTTTGTCTTTTATAAGTGTATTAAAGCAGGGAATGTGACTCTTTGCTACGTCCTCTGTATTTCCAGAACGTTGATAGAGAGGAATTTCAAAAGTCTGTAGGAAATGTATGTGGGCTGCAGCCTGCAGATCCCACAACCACTGTGCGTATCCTTCCAGCCAGCCATCTGGTGATTTGTGGTAGCATGAACTTTGATCGTAAGTCAAAACAGTTTAATAACACTGAGTACAGCAGTGTCTAAGTAATCCAAGTAAGAGCAGAGAGCAAAGCATTAATCTGAGCTATAAAACTGACTTTCTCTGGGAAAATTCACAATTTACAATATCCTTCTTGATGACTAAAAGAATAAAATCTGGTATTTAATTTTCTGGTTTATATCAAAACCCACATCATCTTATTTTTGATCTTTTAACCAACTGAAAGTTATAGCGGGTAAGTCATAATCTGTTTGAAAGATTTTTCCTTTATTGTTCATAAACACAGGCAACTCAGCCAATAGCAGTATGTGAACTGGAAGTAATCTGAACTTACACTCATTCATTCTTTCAAGAGGCACAAAATCCAACATTGCGTCTGTATACGTGTATTAAGAGAGACATGTCTTGGGTTTCTTTGGGGAGAATTCCAGAAGCCGAACAGGAAAGAGGAGGAGCAACAAATGGGAAAACACAAGAAAAGTTAGACCATTCCCAAACAGCTATAGGATTTCCCTGGGGCCTTACACAACCTAGGCCAAATTCTGCATGCAGTTACGTTTGTAATATCTGACTGATTTCTGGAGAGTTATGAATGCAGGGGAGTGAAATTCGGCACCTTGCCTTTTATCACAGGAAAAATAAGGGAAAAGTAATTCTAAAAACCAACTTAAAAGCCATATTCTTCTAAAATAAAACAACCACCAGCGGCAACGTACAAAGAATGAACTATATCTTATGTAATCCTTCAAACACAATTTGAAAACTTTCTGACACAAAACCATGAGGAACCTATAAACATAACCCATAACTATTGGAATCTGAATTTAAAGCAAAGCAAGTCAGAAATCTGAGGACAAAACAGAAGTGGACAGTACAGCTTAAAAAAAAATCCACAAGGTCACGGACCTGTAATGAATAAAATAGAAGTCCAGCGTGCACTTCTAGGCTCACACACAGAGCATGAAACTCTACCCAGCATTGACCACGCCAGACAGTCCCATCATCGAGGTTGAAGGGTGTCACAGATTTCAGCAGGAGGAAAGCCCCAGATAACAAGGCAAAAGTGTGAGAAGAGGCAGGCTGAAGTCACTTGCTTCCACTCTGCTGGGTGGTCCTCCCACTTCTGCATTCCTGTAAAATACGTGATACTTCTCATTCTTGATGATGGGACTGTATTACATGGTCAGACATCTCATCCACTTTGTCTTACGTTTTCTAATGTTATTGAAGTGATTTGGCTGAAAACGTGAGAAAGTTAGTTCTGTGCCTACTTGGTGTTTCTTTTTCTTCCGCTTGTACTGCAAGTGGAATAAGAAGAAAGAAACTCCTTCAGTTTGCCTGATCTGAAAACGAACAACCACCTTTCTCCATATTGTGGGCAGCAGCACACCGTTCTCCCAGGACCTGCCAGCATTACAAGATGAACTGTAGATGACTGTTCATTAAAGTGCTCCTTAATTTAGAATCTCTGGAAAGGCTTAAATGGTCCGCACATATACTGACCAGCTTCTGGGAAATCAGAGAAGGTTGAAGGAATGGAGGAAGACTATGTCTAAGATGGGGGATTTCAATGTATTTGAGGTGTATCTGCTTTGTTCTCTGTTTCATTCTGCGGCCCTGTTTCTCAGTCATCAGTACTAAAACAGGTTCATAAACACATTCCCTCCAAATTGAACTGAATTTAGTAACAGGCATGCACAAGAAGCTCAACTGGACAAGAGTCTACATAGTAGATACAACAAGAACACGAGATATATCGAATATGTCTCCCCTCCTCGCAGTCCTTCTGAGATAATCCATCAGGCTTCTCATGCCTTATGGCTCCCATACCACTACTTTGATGTAACAAAGCAAAAGCACAAATCTGACAGACCAAAAGCAGTCCTCCCACTTTGGTTACTGCTTCTCTTCCTTCCCCGATGCAGGAAATTTGGGGGTTTCCCCTAGTGCTAGCCTGCACATGGGGTTTCGCTGCCAGAAGAGTACCATGGCAACAGCGCGAGGAAGCCATCGGACAACAAGCCGTAGCAGCAAGCACTGCTCCTACGAGTTTATAAAACTGGAAGCAGCGTACTTAAAAGCCCATATCCTGGATCACTGCCATGGTTCAGTTCCACACACGCTCAGATTGTACACTGGGGTTTTGACCGAGAAAACCCAGTACAGCCCTTCTCCTACCCTTTTATTGGAAACTCCCAAATGTCTCTACAGAGACCAAGGTCTGGTTTCTTGTTCAGTGTCTTTGCTTATAAAGGCAGCACAGAATCAACAGAAAAGGTCTTCCTACCAGTCCAGATCACCACCAAACTTTTCCCTTTTTCCCTGAGGCATCAAAAGTACCCTCTTTCTCAAGGGTAGTCAGGAATTTTGATATTTGTCTTTATTTGTTCAAATATGTTTGTGGAGAATGAAGGGAGAACATGGGTTCTCCTCTTCCCTGTGCTTGCCTCCACGTCCTGTACCACCTACCTACACACAAGGGCAGGAACGCGCTAGTCAAATGACTCCCGTGACCTATACGTTTACAGAGCAGCCAAATAACTTTTCTACATGAGGAGCAATCACAGAATGACTCACTGATGGATAATCACAGTGCGCTATTGCTGCAATAACTACTACGTGAGCATCTCCAAAGGAAAATTGACCCTTCCAGTACTCAGCCTTCTCCGTAACCACACACACTTATTACCCTGCCCACATGGCACCTCTTTCAAAATAGCATGGCACTTGGAATACAATCACATCCTACCTTCCTGTAATGAGCAATAGCAGGCACAATGTCCCTGCTTGCTTTTCCATCCAGAGTTGCTAATGACTTACCAGTGTTCTTATTTCAAGGAAGGTTTGAACCCAACTCTTAAGAGAGCATTGTGGGTGTTGTAAGACGGTATGAGAACAAGTGACAGTTGGGAAATGCTGCTGGAAAAATGTGATTGAATTTGCACTGGTCTTATTTTTCTTCATTAAATTCGCAAGCAGTTGCATGGAAGAGGAAAATGCATCTGAATCTAGTTATTTAGTAAGAAAAGCAGCAAAATCTTTTTACTCTAGTGCCTTGTTTACAAGGTAAGAACTTCCTGAACTGCAAAAACTGGACACCACTTTCCATGAGAACGTCAAGAATCAAAGTCTCATGATTCACTGATTCTCAGAAGCCTTTGCCAAGTTGCCCTCAGAAAAGGAGGTGACAGAATTCCATTCTTAGGAATATCGCAGTAGGTATGAAGATGTTTGTGCTGGCAAAGTTATAATAAAAATAAATAAAAGTAATAATGTTCGGAACTGGCAGTGATCATTCCAGTAAAATACAGTTAATTTTTTATTGATCACTAATACAGCTGTCTTAAAAACATCTCTTTCAAACTGTTGTTTTAAGACTAACATAGACCTGCAAGGAACTAATTACTCCATTCACCCTGTTCTACTTTCCCTGAAATAGAAATTAGTTACTGTTCCTAAATGGATACTCAATATGAAGTTTCTTTTAAAGCATAAGGAGGAGGGTAGAGAAAAAGAAGTAGGAGTAGAGAACCAGAACTTCAGTTACAGAACTTCAGTTAATGACATAGGATTTTTGGTTTATAGATTCAGATATTTTTCAATAATTCCTTTATATTATTGCCTAACAGTAGGCTGCATATAACATCAGTTCAAAACTAGTGTAATGCAAGGGGATAAACCTCATCTGAAAGTTGGGAAACGTAATTCATGTTTCTTCATCAGAAGTGCAGAGCTGAAGTTACCATGAGTGTCAGGAAGTTTAAACCAGCTTTGACTGGGCACTTAAATAAGCCTTTGACCACTAGGATGTGCCAAGACGAGTAGTTAACGAGAAGTCTGACATCACTCTCTTAGGTGTTGATAATTCAGTGAACACTTCTGAACTGAAAGCAGTTATCATGAATGATACCGTCCTTCATCCAGATGGTATAAATATAAAGAGGCTGAAGAAGTGGCAACTTAGCCGATAGCAGTGTAGTAACAAAAATTATGCTTGAGCTAGACCTGGTCAGAAAGTTTTGATAAAATTTTTATTCACTGGAAAAGTAGCAATTAAAAAACCCCAAATATTTCAAAGAAGTGTACTGATTTCAGGGAGAACTCATTTTTATAAGAGCATTTTAAAAAGTCATTTCAGCCTCTGCAGAACAGTTAATTTTCTAGTTTGAAGTTTTATAAAAGTTATTCCTCCTTGCTTTAATTTCCCTAGTGTTCTCCAGCTCTATCCTTCACAATACAAACGTTCCTTAGTATCTAACTTGCTTCTAAGGCAAACACAAAAGACCCTGTCTTCACTCATCTTTCAACAACGTCTATGCATTCGTTCTCTATTTCATCACTAGTCTCACTACCTAAAGGTGCTGTTTTGAGCTGTCCTTCTTCAACATGTCCCATATCTTGCTCCTGCCTCTGGATCACCACTGCATCTGGAGTCATTAAAACTCCTAGCGACTCTTGGTGCAAATCTTAGAGCCAGTCCTTTTTCTTCACCAACAATCAGATCCTTCACTCTGCTATTCTATAACTCTGCTATCTGTGACCTACTCCGTACTGCGTATCCCTTGTTCATTATCCAAATGCCAGCTTCCACTTCTGATCAGCCACAGATATCTATGATACCGCTTACATTTTAAAAAAAAAATAATCATCACTGGCCTTTTTCTCATGCTGCCCTTCACACTTGGGTATAGATCTCCATAAACATCCACAAAGTTCTCTCACAAACATCTCCAAGGCTCTCTTTTGCTATGCTGCCCATAAAATTATTAGTACTGCTAACTATTAAGCTCCCATGCCCTGCTACCACTGAGTATCTTGTTAGCCAATACTGTTTTATTGTACTTTTAGGCTCCTTCTCTCTTATTACCCACTTTGCCTCTTATACGCAGTGACATTACAAACTTTAAATTAGCTTTCCACTCTTTGTGATTTGCATACTGCACAGCACAAGCTGACACTAGTTTCTCACTACATTTCATAGCAGTATAATACTGCACAATAAGACCAATTAAAAAAAAAAAATAAAAGGAGCTGCAGCAGGGAAACATTGAGTTCAGTTTTCAGAAAGACAAGCAGGTGAGATGCCTACATCCCATTGGATTCAGCCATCTACATGCTTCCCCAGAGGTCATTAGGAGCCCATCATCATCTGCAATGGTCCACGGAACCTTCTGCAAGTTTCTCAAGATATGGCTTCTGAAGGATGCCACCAGAGATCGGTTACATAGTTTTGACTCAAGTCCACCTTGTGACAGCAGGGAAGATTTTCATAAACAGGAAACTTATTTCATACAAGCTCTCCTTGAGAATGAAAGCCAAAAAGCATACATTATACACATTTCAAAATAATATACTGTTTTCTCTGAACTTTCCCCTTTAAGGAATATGCAAAAGATGAAGTGAAAGAGACATGAGAAAAAAAGAATGTGAGACAAAGATCGTGAGAGAGGTTACTCCCATAGCACTTTTGATCTGGCTGACACAGAGAGGTAATAAAAATTTGTAAGCAGCCTGTTCTTGCTCAATTTCCAGGACAAAAACACCCGGATATCTAACCAAAGCTGACTCAGCCTTGACATCTTTTGATCCCAAGTGCCCTATTTCTTTGTAACCAAAGGTATTGTGAAGTACTCACAGAAACGCATGGATTTCCCAGCGGGTTTTGGTGTGGCCTGATCAGAGTGGAATGGGATGAAAGACAAAAGCTAGAACAATCCTGGATACAAAGCCCAAACAAACAAGAAAAACCCACCCAACCCACTACAGGAAGAGTTAAAAACCTTACCATTTATAATAAACACATAGTTTATTATTTATATAGCTCTGCATGCACACTGTACACAATGTTTGCCTTGCAGTCTCAGCATTAGAGCTGTCAGATAATGTTATCGATACACACAGGCAATTTGTGAGTGAGATTTTTTTGCTATGTAAATGAAAGTGAGGAACGTGATATGCCTTAAACCAAGGAAAGCTACAGAGCAAAATCAACATTGTCTGGAGAAAAAGACGTAGGAGGCGGGAATTTCACAAGCGCACGCATGAGATGTTTGTAACATGCCTCAGCTGACTAATTATACTTTATACATGCCAAGTCTCTTGATTTTATAATAAAACCAAGTAGATAAATACATGTTCCATATATACTTGTGTTTACGATTTAGAGGACATGGAGCTGAACAACGTCTAACAGCACCTGATGCAGGCAATTGCATTACTGTAATACCTGTGAGCTTTCAGTATGGAAAAAGCCCCATTCTACTACCTGCTCCACTAATACAGCATAAAAGAAATTAACTAAAGAAAACATTACTTTGGTAGAACTATTATAGAAACCCTGGTGTATTTTAAGTTAGTAAGTCAAATGTACTCACAGTGCTTGATTTCGTGCTATCGGTCAGCATAGTCTCATTTTGCTCTGACCCTTAAGGCACTGAGCTGAGTTTTTCATAGCTATTTTCCCTCATGTTACGTTCTCCAAGCCAGACTAAGAACCCTGATAGTATGGCCTAAGTTTTAGAGCCATGCTGAGCATGGATAGTTTTCACCTCCACTGTAATTCTGAAAAGTTCCTCCCATCTGATATTAGGTCATTTAATCAAGATACCCAATATTAACTTTCAAGTTCAATTTTAATTGACCATCTCTGAAATTGACCCAATTCATTTCAGCTTCAATTAAAATCTATTTGATATCACGGTAAATCCAGAAATAGTGCTACTTCACACAATCTGTGCCAATGAGATTGCAACCAGAATCTAACACATGGCTTGCATTTAGAGATGTGCTGTTCAGTTTCAGATACGCTTCAGTTTCCACTCGTTAGCCATAAAGACACACACTACTACGTACTACTTACGCATTTGTATTCGCTGTGTCTCATAGAGCTACGAGGTTTCCTAACATTGGGTTTATTCAATAAGGAAGGAAACTGAGGAAACAATGAATTATAGCAACATTTTCACACAGCGTGTAAGTCACCTTACAAATACAATGGAAGGCCAAAGACTACTGAAGGTGGAAGATGATGATACAGCATCATCCAAAGTTTATGTCGGTGATTAGAATCCATTTAATTTCAGAAGGGTTTGGATTAGGCTGTTTGGCTAGCTTCCAACTAACTTTTGTATATATGGGAAAGTAACAGTTGTATAGCCAGCAAGCGTGGAGTTTGCACACATACTCACTTTGGTATGTTTATATTGAGGACTAACAGAGTTTTTACTGCTTAAAGCCACTGTGGGTGAACTAGAATAACAGAAACAATTTTGGAGAGATATACCTAAAGTGCAACCCTCTTCCAAGCATGCTTAACTCTACGTAAACTGTGAACAAAGCATGGAGAAAGCCAGTTCTTTTTGCTGGTAAGCTTTGTTCATGTTACCATGAAACTTTCAGGATAAGCATGCCCTGTGTTTCCCTCTGGCTTACACTCAACATCAGTTAAGTGCATTTTGGTTGCCAAATTTAAAACTGCTGAAGTGAGAAAGAACACGGCCTTGGGGACATATGCCAATTTGAGTTCACAAAGTTTTTTGTTTCCTATTTGCAACTTTTACTAACATATTTCTCTGGAAAAAGAAGCCACTGAGGGAATCAATACAGAAGTTCACAATATCTCTTTTAACTTTATTATTGCTGCTATGCACAGCATACCTACACCTTGATTTCTTTGGCGTGTCCCCTTTTCAGAGAATACGTGAAGCATTCGCTAACGGTGCGGTGAGGGCAAAAGGATGTCCTGGAACTGGAATGTTTCCAGGGGACAGCCAACCGCGGGCTGACTCCTGAAGAAAGGGACAGGATCTAAGTTATGGCAGTTGTTTAAGTTTGAGCTGAGGGCATCTTACAGAAACTATAACTAATGCTGGTAGAGAGATGGAACTGATGACTGAAGTATTTCCCGCTGTTTTTTTCTAGTTCTTTCAGCTTGTGTTCAAGAGTTGAGTACTTCAAACACATTTGTTCTAGATCCATTAAATTAAAATCTAGCAAATAAGTGAGAGATATTAATATTCCCAAGTGTGCTTATGTGGTTCTTTCACAGACACTTACAGATTCAAAATACAAAGGGTTTGCAATAATAAGCTGCTGTTCCGAGTTCCAAGCACTATTTGCAACAAATATAGTTTGAAATATAGATGTTATTGTCAGAAAATACACCTGATAGACAACTTATGACTGTCTGGACATGGTCCTGAGCCACCAGGTCCAGGTGTCCCTGCTTGAGCAGAGGGTTGGACCAGATGACCTCCAGAGTTGTCTTCCAACCTCAAGCTTTCTGTGATGCTGTAATTCTGTGAATTTATGTGCACAGAAGTGGATCTACAAGCACCTATTTTGTTTGGGAACTTAATATTTTGAAGAAGTCTCTCTTTGAGGGTCCAAATATTAAAGACACAAAGGGACTTCTTCATAAATTAAGAACATAAAGATGACAGGCAGACTGTGAAAAAAAAAAATAAAAAAATTCACACATTATTAAAATACTGCATGAGGAGTGGCAAAGTGAAAATTACAGGTTTTGCACAGAGAGATGAAGTGATTGCTAATAAAACCTCTAATGCATATATACCAAAGTTTGTTTCTCAAAAAAAAAGTGATGACAAAAAGACGACAGTACTATCAATTGGATCAGTTACTTCAAGTTTCTCTATATTCAGACTTCTCTCTAGAACTCTATCTCTGATCAGGATGAAATCCTGCCATGGTACCTATACAAAAAATATTCTCATAAGCTGAGACCTGGCAAACATTTATGCACATGATTTTACTAATATAGCTGCACATGCCTAATTTCAGCTGCAGAATCACAAGGACTTTAAAGGTCAGCTCCCTAGCCATAGCAAGGCTGAGGCACTTTTAAAACTGACAGTACCTGTAAGTAGATAACATCATGCATATATCATTTCGTATCTCTCTTCCCCACTCCTTAAAGGCTCTAAGTCTTTTGGAGCTAGTATCAGGACTTTTTATGAGTTAGTAGACACACCTAGCAAAATGCCTTTTCACACCAAGTTGGACACTGAACAAATACATTCTTATACAAAGTAGGAACATGTTAATAAAGATGGCTGAAGGCAGAAAGGAGGGTATTCAAATCATCGCCTTTAGGTGCCTATGTTAGGAGGATGATTTACCTTCACAGTAGATGAAAAGAGATCTCTCTCCCCAGTGACTAGGAAAGATTCCAGACAGATGACCCTTCTAGCTTAGGTGCATCAATTAGGTGGGATGAATACTGACAACTCTATTTGTTCCCTGCTTACATTTACATGTCATGAAAACACTTTCCCTGATCATACAAATCAGGGCATTAGCTATGCCACCATACAGATTCTCTCAGAAACAGATAACCTTTAAAGAGAGACAAACAAATAAGATTTAACTGTAATGTGGACAGCAAGAACACTTCACTAGTGCTTTGTGCAACGCCAGTAGAACTTCCCCGCGTCCTTGGGATACACTCCGACCTGCCGCTGCACCTTAGCGCTGCATGTTCTGCACTCATCTTTAAAGGTCCCTTCCAACCCAAACCATTCTGTGAGTCCATGATTTGTTTGAAATTGATGGTTTGTAGTCAAATGTTGACTAAATACTGCTAACGTTTTTTGGTAATTTCTGGCTGTCCGGGTTTACAACAGAAACTCCTGTCCACAGTTTCCATTACTCATAGTCAGGAAAGACTCAGTCAGGCAGAAACAGGTAAAGAAGAACGATAGTTTCCTATTTAACCTAGTGTAAGAAAGACATATAAGGCAACCTAGTTTGCTAGCCAAGCAAAATAAAGTCTGCAAGAGAAATTATTTCTCTCTTTCTAAACAAGACTGTGGAAGAAAAATGACCTAGGTTAAATAAAATGTTAGCATAAAAGAAACTTTCTTCAATGAAACCCTAAGTAAATTGAGGCCCAAATTGGAAGAGTATATTTTGGAACAGCCTTTAATTAGGTTTCTTGCCTCTCCTAGTTCCTAACTGGTTTCGAGGAAGACCACCGATAAATTCTTGTAATGCACTAAATGATACGGTTGTCTGTGACAGCAGAGCCTGATCCCAGTCGTCTGGAAACTCTGGTTCCTAGCTTTCCAATTGGTTTGCCTGACTGCTCTCCTGAGATCAGCAAAAGCTATGTTAATGAGAATAAATATAACTCACATTAAAAAGAATAATAAATTCACCACAAGTTTATGGGCAGAAACAAAATCAATTTCTGCCTACAACCTGAACTAGGGAAATTGAAGCTAATGCCCAAGTAATCCCTTACAAGCTATTATAGTACTCATTCAAGAAGCACAGGACAAATATTTATTTTTTAAATTCTCTTTTGGCAATAAAAACATAAGTGAAGATCACAGCAAACTATTGTTTTAAGCAACAGAAAATCTGAAGGACAGGATGGGGAAAAGATGCGTTCAGCTGCACACATCCAAGCAGCAGCAGCATTTCTTCAAACGAAGGCAAGATTAGCGAGTTTTATGTAGAAAATCTGGCACCTGCTAAGCAAACAAAAAACTGTGGAAATGCAATAACACAAATTATACACACCAGATAAACCAAGGACTTACTCAAACCCCTTAATATACAGGTAGAACAAGGTCTATGGTTTGGATTCAGGAGCGTTCTCCTCAAGAAGATACATTTTAAAAGTATTACTGTGAATGAAAGAACTCCATATAAATTAAACCAATTTCACAATGACATCGGCTCATATCTGAGACTTGGCAATTCTCGTTTTTGTGTGTTTGAGAAGCTTCTTTAGAAAAAGCCAAGTCTGGTAGCATCAAAATGCTGTGGGAAAGGCTGTCTGAATGGCGCTTCCAAAGACAGAACATAGAAGTGCCAGAAAACTTTCAAGAAAGCCTGGTCTCCTGAGGCTTCCAGACCAGTTTTGTTCATCTCCGAAACAGGCAAACTTCCACTCACTACCCCACAAAAATCTTAAAGTTTGACATGTAGCAATTAACGTAAAATTTGAGAGCACAATCCTTTTGTGTTCTCTATAGACATCATTTTCCCTTTGATCACCTTTATAATTTCAAAGCAGAGAAGCATTAAGAAGCTTTTCCAACAACATTGATTCTGGTAAAGATTTCCTTTTTAGTGTTTTCTGTGTAGATTTTCAGTAAGATCACTTTATGATTAGTTTCAAGTCTAGTTTCAAATAAAAGTAAAGACCAGTCTATAATGGCTTCCCATGTTTTCAGATTACAAGTGCTACATTTCAACTTGATCCACTCAGTGTATTTCAGCGTTGACATACCCCAAACCTGCACAACTGCCACTAAACTCTTTGTTGAACAGGAATCTGGCTGGTGACAGAAAGTTAATGCAGACCAGGGTTTTCAAAGGCAAACTCAGTCATTTTTGCAAGAAAGGAACCAAACCAGAATCTTCCCTCTCCTATCCCTGTGAAAACTTACAGTAAGTCTCTTAATGTCAGAGTGGCCAGAATTATGCAAAACCAGACAATCCATTAAATTGAAATCAATGGAATTCACCAGGGTAAAAAAAGGGTGCGGCCTGGTATGAATGTGATCTGCAGGGCAGAGTTTTGTGACCCAAGGTCATCGCTACCAATTTTTCCTTACAAGTCACACGGTACTATCTTATCTCTGCATCTTGGGCAGTGTCACTACACACTGGACTAACCCAAGATACAAATCTAGACCATCGAAAACTTTCTAATCATGGGTTCAGACTGACTTTATGTGATACCATTTTTGTGTTATATAGAAAATTCCTTTTTTTGTTTCTTTTAATCCAGTTAGGAAAACTTTGCACACGTGGGGTATGTGCAGGAATATAATCATTATACATATTATCAACTAATACAGTACAGTAATACTTCAAAACACTGTAGAAAAAGCAGTCCTCTTCTTAGATGCAATATAGTATCAGCTATCGGGGCATGGAGCAGTTAGACCAAGTAGTTTGGGTTGGTCTCATCAATATCAATAATCAAAGGAAATATTTGCCCAAATTCCCAGTGCATTTTTTTTTCAATATCTTGCACATGACATACTTCTCCAAACCAAATGCAATAAAGCTCAAAAGGGAGATGAAAACCCAGTTTGAACTGATGTTGTATGATGGCACAGCCATTTGACCAGTGATGACGCAGGTTTTTAGTAGCAGGCTATGGAGAACTTCAGACTACTTAGTTTAAGTTACAGCCCACCCAGTACCGATACACATCCATAATGGTAGACACCGAAAGATTCCATCTTCACATTAAGACAAAGTGTGACATCATCAGCCAGAAAAAGGCCAATTGCCTTGTACGATGTATGCACATCTTCCAACTCACCTTTTGGAGTGTTTTACTATATATTGTAAAACATACATTTGCAATTTAATTACATCATCTGCTTCTTTCTTATAAAGAAAGTGACAGGCAGCAAAGCAAACATATATTTGTTGTGAGCCTGGCATCTTGTACTGAAGAAGCACACCCTGTACAATAACCCAGGTAGAGGGATTAAAAAAATGTGTTCACCTCCACAGGGATTACTTATTTCCCATGCCACAAACATTCAAATATAAACTTGTTCTATAGATGGCACGCTGTCATTTATTATCTACCAGTTTTACTTACTCTAGTCATACTTATTTGTGGACTATATTATTGGATACGCTCTACAGTATGGCTCTCTGTTGAAAGGAATTTGGAATGGATTTATAATAAAGAACATATTATCCTTCTTGTAGTTCTGGAAATGCAAATCATTTTTCTTGGCAAGATATATCCTGTGTTTTTCTCTTTCTGGGGGTCTTTTATATTTTAATATTTGTATTCAGTCCAATATTTTATCCTGTGCACTTTCAAAAGTGCTACAATTTACTTCCATTATGAGGAAAAAAAAAAACACCACTCAAAATCTAACTTGTTTATAACATTGACGTGGCTGCATACCCTTACATCTGTCCAAGACAAGCTACCAGTTCTATATGCACAGTATATTATACGGCAGACACAGGAAGGGGAAAGAGGTTCAGAACCAAGTAACCCAAAACACACCAAAAACTCCACGAAAATTGCCCGGATTTGTAAGTCCTACTGACAGCAGGTCCCTAAAGTCATCACTTTGACGGTTGTGACTTCACTAAGCATCCCTTCTAACATGGAGTTCATTACATCTGTAGAGTTAGTGTCAACCCCCCACACATCTTGAATGCTGTAGGTGATTACCATCAGAAAGCAAGCACAGATATTTCCTTGATTGAAAAGGAATTGGTAGCAAATAAACGGAGGGAAACTAATCAGCACTGGAAACGTACAAAGAAATACTCTAAATGTGCCCCATCCCTATTCTGCAATAGGGTCCTAATCAGCAGTGAGAAACCCTAATGCTTCTAGTGTAATGTCAGTGAAACAGCCACTGTGACTCTCTAGAAATCATGACTGTTGGACTTGATGTTTTTCTGTTGATGTAGCCAACGTTCTTAATTCTTCACAGGAAAAGTCCTTCTGTCTATAGTCTTTACTGTACAGCCACAGGAGCATGGGCCCTTACGTGGCCGCTTGCTTTTCAGTGTGAAAATTTTGAAACTCCGTATTGGCTCCCAGGCCTACCCGACTAGGTAAAAAAGCTGAAGAGAATAATTTGCTCTTTAATGAGGTGAAGCAAAATGCCAGTTGGAATTTATTTTTAAGCTTAGAACAGGATAATGATGTAAAATGGCAATCTGACTTCCTCCACAAAAAGACCAGTCTCTAAAATGCAATTTAGAGTAGAGCAAGACTTGAGTCACTTGGGGTGAAATTCTAGCTTCACTGAGAAACAAAAAGAATTTTCCAAGTGACTTCAAAGTGGTCAGGATTTCATTCCTTATATGCTTTAGATATTTTATTCAGAGGAGGAGTAAGCTGTTGAAGTTTCAAAAATACGCTTCATTGAGTTAATTTTCTAATGCACCAAGATGCTGGAAGTGTACCAATTCTTAAACTGTAAATGGGGAAGAAAACTTTTGAAATGTCACTTTAAAGAGAATAAGCAGGCTTCTTATTAAAGGGTCTTATTTGGCAAAAACAAATTGTAGCATGCCTTCCCATTCCTCATTCTCCTCTTATAACTATTATTTATTGCCATTACTGGGATGTGTTCTATAATTGGATTCTGGCACACATGGGTGGAAAGAGAAAAATCTTTCCAATCGGATTCAAAATAGGTTTTACTTTGTAAAATACACATGCAAAGAGTGAAAGATTATCTCTTTGCTCCCCAGTAGTTATTCAAACCATTTAGACATTTTAGTCTAGGCAGACTTTAAACCTGCAATTTCTGAAGTTGTTTTTATAAGCTATCTGTGTGATTTGGGGTTGGGGTAGGGTTTTTTTATATTTCTTGGATAGCTTTCTACTAATGGATTTTGGCTGAGCGAATAGCATGTTCCTTTCAAGAAATATACTTTGAACAAAACTTGCCTCTCAGAGTCACACACTCTGCAGTCATAAATAAAATAAATGTGGTACTTTACACTCAGAGTTAGCAGCTGAAAATCAGGAATGTTGATTAGGCATGAATCAATGATTCTACTTCACTGTCTATTCAGAAAGCATATTGAAGGAATTGCAAAAAGTAAGAAAAGCATAAAAAAGCATAATAGTATAACATAATAACAAGAAATAAAAAAAATTGCACAAGGAAAAGTGAAACCTTCTCCCTCTCCTTAGAAGATAGCCTTCCACAGTTGAAGAACTTTTTCAATCAACTGATGACAATGTAAATGCCCAAACTGAGAACTGCCAGCACATTCACATTCTCCTCAGCAAAGCACACACTCTTTGGACTTCAGGCTAATCAGAACAATACTCAGACAAAGGAATAAGAAAGAAAAATATAAGGAAAAGTCAAACTGTGCAAAATAGGAAGGTAGAAACATTTAACTAAAACTTCAGTTTGTTTCAATTTTTTTTCCTTTCTATAAAGCTTAAGCTATAGCAACTGCCAGCCCACACTAGTTAATAGCATCAGCGCCTAACAAATCAGAAGCACTCTGTAGCATTGACATAAAAATAATTGAAAATTTTTCTGAGCTTTATAGCACTCTTAGAGTCATAGCCACCAACTGATATCTATTTTACAAGGAATTGGGCCTTTGAGGATTCCCTTACCTGCCTGCTACTGCCAACCTCCCTTCACAAAGCAGGCCTGCCCAAGGACCCCTTTATCTGTGGCAGAGCAACTCAGCTGCCCTAGTTGAATGGCTAAGGGCAAGTGGGTATTAATATCAGGTGGAGTTGGCACGAGGTGAAGTAGAAATACACACAGTCTTTCTTCTCCTTACAGAGCTTTAGGGCGATATGTTCAGCTTGTGATTGGTGACAGCAATGCATGGGTAGCACCATCTTAAATCTGGGCAACTAAATTCAGAAGATGCCTGATGGTGGCCTACTTTGAACTACAAGGGAAGAGCTATTTTACTTCAAAGCAATCAGAGAGCAGATTCTGTATACCAGTTCCTCCTACTGAAAACCCAAAAGAATTCCACAAACTTGCAGAAATGTTCCAGTTTCTGTGCAAAGATATTTTTTTCTAGTGCCAGCCATTTTGGGTCTTATTTTAAAAGCTTAGTCCCAGCTTGTTTTTATTAAGTGGTTGAAAACATTTGACTCAACCATTTTAAAGGCAAAACCCCCTTTTCTTTCTTTAAAAAAGCCACAGCACTGCCACTGAGAATTTCATGCGCGTCTACAGTGATGTTGCATACAAAGAATGTATTTTTTTAAAAATATTGATAGTTTTAATTCCTCTGGATGTTTGTGAGTACACAGAGCAGAGAAATAGATATCCGATATATCTGGAAATGTAAATGTTTAATGAAAGATCTGGTTAAACTGACAATTCAGTCTTTTGAATGTTTTCCAGGATAAACACAGGCCATGAGTATTTCTCTGAGTACAGTTTATCATGTATGCATAAATAAATAAAATGGCAAAGGACCCCCGACCCTTCAGATAAATTCACGCGTATCATGATATGTGTTGTCTTCCAAACAGAACAGTGGCTTTCACTAGAATTTTGGATCCATCTCAGCTCTTCGTTATTCAAAGTTAACCTTAAGGATTTAGTTTTTTGAAACTCAAGCAGGAACAACAAAGCATAAAACCTCAGCGATAAGTATAGTGCCTTAGAAATAGGTGACCTAAACAAGATACTGTAAACAAGTCATAAGGACTGTCTGTAATGAATACAGTAACATAACATTTTTTTCAGAAGTGCATGACCTCTAAGCAAACAATACTACATGACAATGGCATCTTTTGCAGCAATACCTCAGCAAACAGGGTGAAGTGATACATACTTAAGCACAAATCTTAAAACACCGTGTCCAGCCTGTAGAATACTGTAGGTCACGATAGGGTATATAACCAAGCGAAGTAAGGAAAATATTATAAACATAAATATGCACAAGCAAATTAGAGAATGTCCTGGTTTGGCTAAAACAGGGCTATTTTCTCTTTTCAGGCGTTTTTCTTTCCATCAAATCCCTTCTAAGTAAGAATAAGAAAGCACAAGAAGGAGTTGCTTTCCTTGAAGAAGATCCTTCCTAAGATGGTGGCTGACTGATGTGATGGCTTGTTTAGCAAGCCAAATGGTGTTAACTTCAGCTAGGGTAAATATCAGAACAGAATAATGTTCTATGTCACTCCCTCTGTTTACCTGTGTTTACAACTGTTCCAGTCATGCTTTCCATAAAGGAGTGTTGTGATTTCTAGAAGAAACTTAAGTCCTCTACCAGGCTTATGGGTTTTCACATAAATGGTTTCACAGTGGTTAAATAAGAGACCAAAAATTGCTGTGCTCTACCAGAAGAAATAAAAAACTGATTAGTTAACATCATTTCATATCCAAAGCCCTAAGTGAAAAGGAGAATGTCTTGGAAAGTATTATTCACCTGCCTTTCTGAGCACTTGAGATGCTCAGTCAAGCATGGGGTTAGTTGACAGAACCACCAGGTGACAATGGAGGGCAAGGTGTACTATAATAGAGCAACCTTATACAAGGAAACAGCCTGCATCTGAGTCTCGTCATTTTGATATAAGTTGCCAAACACATCTGTTCAAACTAGCATTTCTTAATATACTAAGTCATCCCAGCCCTCCAGGGCAAAAGGAATTAAACTATCAGTTCCTATTCACCGCTAAAAAAACCCTTAAACTTTGTTTCATGTTGAGACACCTCATGAGGGGTGGGTACTTAAATCTACAGACAGCATTATAATAAGTAATGATTAATTAAAAATTTTTAAAAACACAATTGAGAATTTGAACCCTTTAGAAAACTGCAGAGACTAGGCATGTGACTATCTGGAGGCAACAATTATTGTTACCATCTCTAGAGAGTACTTGGCCCAGACACGTCTATTAATACCAGACTTATTAGGTCTCAACAACTTATAGGACATCTGTTTGTTTCTTTTCCCTTCAGTCTCGCCAAATGCTAGCAGCAAAATCATAGAGACTTTTTTCCTACTTCTGCCTATCTTGAAAGACTTTTTTGCATATATGAATTTTGACAATAAACAAGATCTTCTAGTGTTCTGTATCTGATATATATGTACAGGCATGTGTATTCAGAGAACTGCAAAGGTGGGTACATTTTTTTAATCTGAGGACATTTATCTAGGAATAAAGCTGCAGTTAGTGGAGCTAACATACATTTCTCAGAGGTAGGACAGTTTTAATGGATTTGGGTTTTAACTTGAACTAAAAAAGGTTGCAGAGACCAAAAGATCTCAGCAGAAGTTTTTCACAAGCAACTCTCTCAAGTAGTTCAGTATATTGCAAAATTCCAAGAAAGCATTACAAAATTTCAGCAAATAATACTGAGGCTTTTGGTATGGCTTTCCTCACTTTTCCACTTTTTCACAAAAATTGAAGAGAAAAAGTCACCATATACATTCTGACTCAAATAAAGTTCAGTCTAAGGTATAAAGTACAGGTCCTAAGCTAAGCTGGAAGCAGTTTTTCAGTCCATCTTGCGTTTTGCTAGACTATTACATTATCCTAAATCTAAATCCAAAAGGTATTTCTTTCCCATATTGTTCACAATTCTTGTAAAGCTTCTATTGTTCTTGGCCATTATTTCAAAAGTAATATTACAGATGAGATTTAAATAACACCAACTGAAAAAAAAAAATGGGAGATAGCTACTTGTGTATTCTAAATCAATCACAGGCAGTTGCTGATGCTTTGATCCAGACATTTTGCTATGAGTATATGCCAAAAGCTAAACTATTTAATTTACAAGAATCCAGCTTTGCCCACTCGTTTGATCTTCATATGGCTGTACAAGTAATACATTTAATTTTTAAAAATAACTTTATATTTGCTTATAAGCTTCATGTGAACAATATAATTTCATACATATACATTATTTGTAATTATTAAAAAAAATTAGCCTCACTCCAGCTTTGAGTAAGACCCATTCACAGAGGCAGTACATAGGTTTTTTATTTCAGCTAAAAGCTTGTTTGGATGCAGATTTCTTTAAATATTTTCACTCCCAGGAACCTCATTTCCAGTAAGAATGTTTCAGGTTACAGATTATTTCAGAACCAAAATTTGACTTTCAACTATTTTTCAACACTTACTGAAAATTTACTGATCTAGATTATTGTAGCCACTGGTGAATTAATAATCGTAAAAAAGCCAGGAAGTACTAAAAAAATTACAAAAATGAATCAAAATTCTTAACAAGCAGAAACAGCTTTTGCAGAAAATTGCAGCAACTGTCCAGTTTCAGATATATTTTGAGATACTTGCACATGATGGCATGATTCCCTACAAAGTATATTAATATGAGTCAGAAAGATTTACATCATTTATGATCACTCCCTGGCAATACAAATAAATGCATTTCCATTTCCATCAAGAGATTTACACTCACTTATGCCAGCTGAGAATCTGATCCAACACTGTTGTAAGAGTCCCACAACATGTCTTTGATTTCAGTGGGTCTGAAGTAAATAACATTTGATCACAACATTGATATGTTTGTTTTCAGCATCTGTTTCACAACAATATGCATGTTTTTTAGTACATTCACAACACAGTATTCTAAATAACTACACAGCTTTCATTGTGCAAAAGAGAATGTTACATTCCCACAATCTTAAATCTGACCTAGTTAAGATTCAGCATTATATCATACTTTTGGATTAGAAAATACGAGTTTTACATCCATAAGGAAGTGGAAAGCGTTTTTCCAGATGTTCTTCCCTAGGAAAGTATGATACAAATGATAAACTCAGTAGTTCAAAGAGTACATAAATTTATATTTGCATGCATTTATTGGTTGTATGTTTTAACCTACTTCCTGAATAGTTAAATTGAATAGCACATTAAATCAATTAAGAGTTGATGAAAGTTTGTGACTCGGATAAGTAGTAGTTAAAAATTTCAAAACTGAGCTATACTGGTTCTTCTTACATAAAATACATTATTTCATTTAATTATTAAGAATAGTTTGCTTTTGGCTATATTCATAAGAATTAGCACAGAAAGCTAATATCATTGTTTACTCTACTGTGCCCAGGAATTGCATAGGTCTCAAATTTTAAGTTTTTTATCTATACAAACAGAATACTCTTGTGTTACAGCTTGATACAGAGGACTTGTTGTAGGACTTTCTTGTGTATGTTATTTATGTTCTTACTACCCTGGACTTTAACATGACAAAAATCCAATATTATAAAATGAAAGTCCTTATAACTGTAGTGGAATATCAGACAGGAAAGGGAGACTGGCAAAAATATCTCTTGTTCATTTTTACTTCATGTTCTGAAAAATCTGAAAGTACTAACTGTGACAAGAATAAACATGAAATAATACACATATAGTATTAATATGCCTGTATATTTTAACAACATTATTAATTTATTTTTCCATAATTTCCCTTTATTTGAAAGGACATAGGTTAATCACAGTTGCTTGACACAGAAATCAGCTCAGTTTCAAGTTATTTTATAAGGCAAAGTAAGATTGCTGTCACCAGAGAAAGAAATATTTCTGTCCAAAGACAGCAGAACTGGCTTGAATCTTTTGTCCAGGATACTTGGACTAAGACCCAGAAAATCACTCCCTGTTTTCTTTCCAGCGTGCCCTCTCTCTGCCAGGGAGCAGCAAGGGCCGGCTGCTCCCTCGGAGCCGGGGAGCCAGCAGCCAAGGGGAATACCACAGCCAGCGAGGCAGGGACCTTACCAGCCAGAGGCTTGTGGTCCGTCTTTCCTCACCACACCAAACACCAGCACTCTGACTGGGATTAAGGGTAAACCAGTGAAATCCATTGGCCTAGTGTTTAGTGTATGAAGAAACGGGCAGACTACCAACTGTGTGAGAAACTACAGCAGATCATCAACAGCGGGTAGGACAAGGATCAGGAGAAGGAAGGTGGCTGGTGAACA
This sequence comes from Cariama cristata, assembly GCF_000690535.1. NCBI lineage: Eukaryota > Metazoa > Chordata > Aves > Cariamiformes > Cariamidae > Cariama > Cariama cristata. The sequence goes on from NW_009630434.1 coordinate 138,024, forward strand.
CTGTTGTCAGCCTTCGATGCCTACCAGGCATATGTGGAAGATACGAAGAGTTCTCATTAGAAAGAATACAGCAAAAGAGATAATGCTCTCTATGAACAAGGTGGGATGGCAGAGGAATGAAAGGAGCCATGGTTAGTCGGCTCCCAACCCTCTAAATCCTCAGGACAAGTTGGGATTTCCTGATAATTCTGAAACTTAGTATCACTGAACTGTATTAACACAGTCAAGTACCAGTAAAAGCATTTCTTTCACATAGCGTTTAACTTCAAGAAACACAGAACAATTCCCAGTGATAAAACGGGTCCCATGGCACTTTCATTGTAAGAGAGATTTTTGTGAGATTGGATTCTGTTGAATCAATCTATGGTATTTTTATGGAAAACACCCAAAATATAATTTTGAGTTATGTCTCTTGATCAAAACGCAGGATTTCAAAATAGGGCCTTAACATCAATGTTATTATTCATTGCGGATCTGTATATGTTAAGAAGTTCCCCAACTATGATAGTTTTAGATCAGTCATGCAGAAAATGCTGGATTTGGTCTAATAAAAAAAAGTTTAGTATGACATTATCCTGGAATTTTTTAATGAGATTACTGATACTTCTTTACTGAACGAAGTTAAAAAAAAAAACAATAAAACACATGTATTTAGGTACCAACTACAAGGAACTAATTCGAGGCCTTAGCGTAACAACTTCCATTTGTCTCTTGACATAGTAACATTCATGCTTGGTTTTTCTCAACTAGGTAAAAGAGGATGAAAGTCGTTGCAATGGCAGTCCATGTCACAGCAAGATAATAAAGGTAACTTGCTTAACAAAAGCTATTGCTAGTTCCTTCAATCAGTTCTAAGTATCACAATTTAGGTGCTCATTTGCCTCATACAAAGGCTGTCACAACAGGACAGCACATCACACCAATCCTATACCCATGAATGCAATCATATCTTAACCCAGCCCCTCTAAACATGGGATAGAGCCAGCTGTACCATTAAAACAAACAAACAGAATACTCCATGTGCTTAAACATAAAAATAGAAGGATCATTCTTGGATGGTTGGAAGGGTTTTATTACCAAAATCTAAAAGGCTGTCTGCTCCTTCTTTCTCAAGTATTACGAACCTAGATTTCCCTATTTACACTGTCTTTATGCTATCCTAGCTACCTAAATGTGTGCTTTGGTGTCCAATAAAGAATGTTTTTCTAGATAGCAGAAAGAAATGGTGCAATCTTTTCCAGAAACCTTGATTGTTGGAAAAGTCTGTGATTCTGTCTTTATCCTAAAATTGAGTTACAGAGCATTCCTTACCTCTATAAAAACATGCAGAAGTTTGTAGATCTATCAATTAATGCTAAGTCTGTAAATAGGCCTTAAGGTAAGATAATGTGTGAAATAGTATATGCTATAATACAATAATATAAGAATGGGAGTAAATGTACAAGCAGCTTATTTCAACTTCGCTTTAGTTAGGCTAACAAAAATTAGATAACTTAATAAGTGAGATGAGTCAGGGTTTTCCATGAAATACAGCTTCACTGCTGAGTAGCCAATAGAAATAATTTTAACCTTATTTAGATTAAGATAAAACGGCATTCTAATATCTCACTATCTTATCTAGATAATTTTATTAGTGCTTAAGATAATAAAAGAAGCATGTGGCAGCAGAACAGCATTCCTCTATTGCAGAACGTGTGTTCTGCACAGGCTCCCATTGGCAAATGAAGATTGAAATTTACTTTTGTGAACTAGCCTAAGTTGTGAAAGATTTTCTAATCTAATATATTCTCTTCCTCTTAGTGTTCTTTAAATCAAATTTAAATTTGGCTTTATACCTGTTCTTCCTTCTTCCAATTTTTTCTTTAGCATGCATATAACCACTCATTGCATAATTTCACTCATTACACGATTGAGTAACAGGCATCTTCTGTGATATATCTCTATTTCATTGTTCTTTATGTATACATTTTTACTGCATATTTAGTGTTTTATGTAAAAATCTTTTTATTTATTACCATTAAGGACTGGTCTTTTTGGAGCAGGTTCCTTGAACTCCCTTAGCTCACAGTTAGTTTCAGGGTTGCCTGAAACAATGAGGATGAAGAATGAGAACAGCTGAAGATCCCCAAATGCTCTCTACAGTCAATTGCTTTGCTGTCTTGGCCTCAGAAGACAAGAAGAAAAAAAATAATTTCTTTATAGAGCTAACGTTTAAAAAACACACTCTTTGCTAAATATTTCAATAAACGTCACACATGATTCTTTTGGACAATATCCAACTTGCCAAGTACTCTTTTTAGTGTAGTTCATGCTCAGTTCAACACCATATCATTTCCCACTAGAAACAGTATAACTGAAAGTATTTTGAACACCATAATTCCAAAGCTCAAGTCAAAATACACAATGACATATGGAAGTTTCATCTGAATCACAGAATCCCGGAATTGCAGAGCTGGAGAGATTGGAAGGGACCTTTGGAAATCAACGAGTCCACCCCCCTGCTCAGAGCAGGGTCACCTAGAGCAGGTTGCTCAGGACTGTGTCCAGCTGGGTTTTGAGTATCTCCAAGGGTGGAAACTCTCCAACCTCTCTGGGCAACCTGTTCCACTGGTTGATCATCCTTATAGTGAAAAAGTTTTTTCCTATGTCTAAATGTAATTTCTTGTATTTCAGCTTGTGCCCATTGCCTCCTGTTCTGTCACTGACCACCACTGAGAAGAGTCTGGTTCTCTCTTCTTTACCACCTTCTGTTTATACACATTGATAAGATCCTGACTGCGCCTTCTCTTCTCGAGGCTGAACACTCCCAGCTCTCTCAGTCTTTCGTCATATGACAGATGCTTAAGTCCCTTAATCATCTTTGACCCCTTGCTCGACTCGCTCCAGTCGGTCCATGTCTGCCTTGACACAGCACTCCAGATGTGTCTCATCAGCGCTGAGCAGAGGTGTAGGTTCACCTCCCTCGACCTGCTGGCAATACTCTGCTTCGGGCAGCTGCAGATCCCATCGGCCTCCTTTGCTGCGAGGACACATTCCTGGCTGATGGGCAACTTGTTGTCCACCAGGAAACCCAGGTCCTTCTCTGCCAACTCCTTTCCATGAGTAGCCTTTTCATGAGTAGCCTCGCAATGACATTGGCCAACTCCCTCAGCACGCATGGGTGCATTCCCATTAGGTTCTACAGAGCAAGAGCTGGAAAATTAGGGTTTCCCTCTACGGAAATGGAGACCAACAACATTACTTCTCCTGGTAAATCTTTCCTGAAATGTTCTTAGTCTACTGCATTTAACACAGTAGAAAAACGCTCCCCAGAAGCTAAAATGCTCAGTGATTGAAGGGAATTAACAATACATGTTACTACTGCTCCAATCTGCACAGGAAAGGTCCAGCAACCTCACGTCTTACTCAAACTTTTCTATCATGATTTGGCAAAATTTATATACATCCAATCCACAGTTCCTGACTAATATTCCCATTTGGGGTGCAATAGCTCCTGCAGTTGTTCTTATATTAATTGTTTGGCACCGTGATCTATTTCGTCCTTTAAACTTCAATTTTTTTCCCTTTTGATTCCATCACACCTTCAGGTTTCAACTTCCCATACTCCAAGGGCAGAAATATTTCAGTCATTCTAATACAAGTACCTTTCAAATTATAAGAGTAAACTAATAGAAAAGTATTCTCCCTATAATTCATTTGGAATTATAAATTCATATTGTAAATTGCCAACATTTTCTAGCAGCATGAAGGAAACGAAAGAGAGAGACACGGGGGGGGGGGAAGAGATTGAGGGAGGAGCAAGATACTCTTGCCAGAAAGAGGATTTATTTGTGTTAAGCACATAAAGAGAGTTATAGATGTGCCATTACTAGAGATAGAATTCAAATAAAGCAGCTACTGGGAAACAGAAATGCTACGTAACAAAAGCAAATAAACAGTTCAATGATAACTGGAAATAACAGGCCCTGAGTTTCAATGAATTTACATTTTCTGGTAGGTACTCTTTTTAACTGAATTATTCTAAAGCCGCCGCAGAAGTGCATCTCTTGTCAAAGAACAGGAAACCCACACAAGATAGAAATACTGTCTATGGTTTGGATTCTTCTTTTATTATTTTTTTTTTCCAATGAGGTGCTACTTCTAACTGAACCAGGGTTAGTAAAAGTTGAGAAACCTGCCCACCAATATTTTTCAAACTAGCACATTTCCATGAGAAGTTTTGCATTTGCTGAATTCCTTTTTATTTCAAAAATACAAAACAAAATTATTCACTAGATCTACATATTGAATTCAAAGTGAAACAGTTATCCAGTATCTCAACCAAAGTATCTAGGTTCATTCTTCCAAATTATCCAAGTGGCTCCTAACATAATATTTTGTGTTATTTCTTGAGGGAACAAAAATTGTATCAGAAATCAAGTGGAAGAAAGCAAAATAATTAGATATTTCCATACTTTGCCATGAATAACTCTTCTAGCTTTCTGAAAATCCTACAGATCCTAAACACATCAACTGACTGCTTATGAAAATGCAATGAAATGCAAAATGAAAGTTATAGACAAGATCTGGTTTTGATTTTGGTCTTTTGAATCTCAGGAATACAGCTGAGGACTCCACGAGCTGATGAACATACGGTCCTATTTCATATCAAATCTGAGGAGGCAAGTGGCTTACCAGGTAATACATTCGCTAAAAGCTCATTTCCATCAAATAAAATTAACTCCTTCGAACATAACTAAAGAAGATCCTCATTTATTGCCTCTGAGGGAGTTGCATAAAAGGCACTGGAGGGTCAGTTTCATTAGGCTAGTAACACTTGCAGTAAAGTATTCCTTTCTAACACCTGAAGGCTTCAGGAAAACGAACAGCTTTACAAAATGTTGCGAATCTTCTTGAAGCATGACTCCAACTGTAAAACCCAGGTATCCTTAAAACTGAAGTATAAGGAGTTGTTTTGTGACGAGACTGCTATGTTACCCTTACTCTGAATCCTTGAAGATATGCAAGACAAGCTACGTAGTTTGTAGAAGACACAAAATAGAAGAGGTCAGAGGAAACACTTTCACTGTGCTGAATCTGTAAGACAGTCCTCCGTCAAGAACTCTTCCATAAAAGAATGCAGGCATGGGACAGCAGTCCTACAGTGATGGTGAAAGTTCCCTAATAGCTGAAAATATCTTGGTGTAAAGAACTATATTTCATCACTTTTCTTAGTAGCTGAGGTCAACTGCATTTGCAACTGCAGTTTTTGGATAATTCATATACAATAACTTCCTTTTCCATGTTACTTTCCTGAGCACGGTAAAAAAAAAAAAAACCAAACTAGTAGGAACAGCTAAATATAACTTTTGAATTTAACTTTAGTTTAAGATAAGAATTCAACTCGGTTTTAGACACCTAAAAGTTTAAAGACAGAACAAAGGTCCAATTAATAAATAAGCAACAATAATAATAACAAAGAGCACAGAACTGAGCAGTTCAGTAATTTCTAATAATTAATACTACTTATGTGGGTTGGCAGTAATAGAAGCATTCACAATGGCAATAAAGAGCTCTCTTTTTTCGTATTTTGAAATAGATCTTTAACAGCATTAGTAAATTTGATTATTTCATTTAATAATAAATATAGTTATGCATGGCAGTGTTTGAATATATGATGTAAGCCTTCCAAATTAATAGAATTAGAAATTGGAAGGACAAATGTGTGTTTGAATGAGATCAGAAATATAAATTTCATTTTTTTAAACAACTCTAGCTGTTTAGACATAAAGGTTAAATGATCCTAGGAAAGGACTAGGGTGTTAAGAACATTTAGAGCACATAGAAGAGATTTAAGAATCGCATTTGATAAAGCACTCCATAAAGTGCTCATGATCTTTAAGTACACCCTTTCTAGCTCTTCAATAGTTTTTCCAACAAGTTATCATACAGATGACTCTTGACAAAGCAAATCATTAATACTACACATCTATGCCCAAACTGTAAAGAATGTAAAACAACTTTTAATAATACATGGACAATTTAGTGGCTTATCAGCATTTATTCAACTTCAGGGCAACCTGAGATTTTGAATTTAACTTTTCTACCTGATTTGCAAACAGTAGGCTTCTTGCGATTCTCAGCCTGAACGCTTATGTTCCTTCAAAGATCTTGTGTTCTGACACATCATTTAACTGAGATGACTTTCTAGAAGAAATAAAGTATTGCTATTCCAGTTGACCCAGGTGCTGTTTTTTCCTGTTCAAGATTTATCAGATGATTTAAAATAATGTCTACAGAAACATTCCTTCAACTATGCAAAACTCATAAAGTTCAAAACAATTTCTTGCACGATTCAGTGCCAGATATTTTCATTCTGCAGGCCACTAGCATCACTTTTTCTATTGTTCTTTTCAGTCTGTTTTTATTCTTTTAGGACCATGTGGGTTTATATCATATTTAGGAAGACCGCCTTTTTGTCTTCAAAAGAAGCGCATGTATGTTTAGAAAATAATTTCTATGGTATGGCCAGATGGAAACTTGCCATGAAATGAGGATCCTGAAATGATTCAACAAGGGACTCAAAATTTCTTGAACTTGCTAGCGTAAAGGGATTTTGAAACTGTTTCCGCTACAAGCTGCTCCCTCTGATATGCTGGTATTTTTTCATCATGCGAAAAGATTATTAGCTATAAGAGAACTTCCCACTTTTTCTGTGCAAGTCTTTTTGTACCACTACCTTGACAGAAGAACACTATTAGGAAACATAGGAATGCCAGGAAATGCTACATATTTCTTTTCTTTGTAAATGTATTTTTGGTCTTGAAAACTAAGAGGTATTAGCAAGGTGTGTCCAGGATGGACCACAGAAATTTTCACCCAGGGACAGTCACTGTTTATGGATCCAGCATTTTTGAAACTCTTGCACATCGAGTTTTACTGATTGTCTTGGAAACATATTACAATCCTGGCCAAACCCAGGGAAAACGCAAAGCAAAAGCTGTAGATTTCATCATGAGATTTCCACCCCCCCGGTGCTCTGCTCACGGCTTCTAATTTGTCTGGTCCGATCAGATACACAACCTTTTAGAGAACCCTGTGCGCTATTAGCAGGCAGCCACCGCAGTGGATTCCCAAGGCTGTTGCTTAGATGAGTCCAGCAAAGTAGTTCGGCTCGGTTTCAGCGAGGAAACGGTTAAAGAGCTCAGTGTTCCCCTGCGCCCGGGAGGCAGCCTTTGTGTTTAACGTTGGCAGGGGCTCGGTTTGGGCTGGAGGTTTGTTTTAATTGGGGGAGGGGGCAGAAAAGAGGGGAAGCTCTGACTTCTTCAGTCTGTCTCTTTCTTGTACTGATTTAGCGGAGGTGGAGATTTTTCAATCCCACCCAGTCAGAGGCAGGCAGGAGGATCTGGTAAGACTATCCCAGGAAAAGCCACTCGGAGGAAATTC